>NC_133897.1:99079322-99379322 GCF_964199755.1 Larus michahellis
GTTGGGCAGCTTTACCTGTAAGAAAGAGCTTGATCTCTGTGCAGACCTGAGTACACATCTGTGCTATAGATTTTAGTGTTGTGAGGAGATACTAGAGTGAATTTTAAATAGCTAGCTTGAACAGTCAATGCAGCCTATAGCTAGCTTGAATAGTCAATGCAGTCTCATCACAAAAGCACAGAGCTCAGTTCAGGGTCACAACATCATTTTTCAGCATGTGTGCAATTTGTGTTGCTTAGTACAAATTCTTCTGATACTCAAAAAGCTTATTTAAAGCCAAAGTGTAGCTGCACCAGATCTTGTTATAGAAGTCAGTGTGACAACTGCTGACACCATTTCCCAAAGGGGAGCAGCTGACAGCCATCTGAGGAACCTCTCCAGATACAGTGATCTGGGGAGAGAGAGTGTCCTCTCCTGCAGTTCTCTGTACCCGTAGGGTGGCTGAGTAGGCTACTCGTAAATCTAGCCCAAGTGGTGATGTTTTTAGTGTGATGGATCAAACTTTTACTTCTTTAACAGGCCACAGAACTGTATCTAGGAAAAAAAAAAAAAGACATTTTAAGGTCTGTTAGGAAAATTAAAGAAAAGAAATATTTATGTTCTGGTCTTCTGAGTCAGAGTTGCATTTTGGCAGGAGGTCTCAGAATATGGTGGGTATGATGGCAGTGTAGTAAGTGTGATTTTCAGCTGAGGAAAATTTAACACTGCCTCTATGGCTGAGAATAAGATGGAAGTGTCGGTTTTCACTTACTTTTTTATCAGAAAAGCAAAGCAAGGACACATTTCTCAAAGTGTGCCAAACTGGGCACTCGTTAGAGGGCAAAAAGAGAAAGATTCATCAGTAAAAAATACTGGGCAGAACAGGACAGGAGAACAGAGTGGTGAGCGTATTTATAGAAGCCATAGATTATCATCCCTGGTACATCTCAGAGTCCAGCCGTGTCACTGGAGGTAGCCATGCGCTTCTGTACCCAGGCTTGTGGTACAGCTCCAGGTCAGGAAGACAACATTGTGCATAACCTGCTGCTTTTTCTGCAGAAACCTTCCCAAAATAAGAGCTTTCCTAAATTTCCAAAGCATTTGGAGACAGCAGCTTTGTATCTGTTAGCCATCAATCACTACCAATATCCAATGTCGAGACAAGTCCCCGATACTTCTGACATTTATGTGACCCATCACATTTGTTCTGTGATTTTCTCTAGTCATTGCTTGAAGTTTTGGATTCTTTATGCTTACTTTATAACTAGTGTTTGCATTTTACCATGTCAGTCATTACATACCTCTAAAGCAAAGGCAAATTTCAGTCCAGCAAACTTGCCATCCCCTTAATACATGAAGTTTCATGTTGCTTCTTCAGTATGGGCAGATGTGAAACAAAGTCCGGGCACCAAATATTTTTAAATTCTGGAATAAATGAGATCCAGATATTTCATTTGAGGCTTGTTTTTCCCACTTTCACTTTGTGGTTCTCTTATGTGAGCAACAAGGGCTTTTTCAGATATCTGTGGGGTCTAGCAGGACAAGCGGACTCCTGTTTCTAGGGGAACAGAAGAAGCATGGGGCTGTGTGCCACCATTTTGTTTCTTATGGTGCTCCCTTGCCCAGGATGAAGACTCCTCTTTGTCAGTTCCCATCTCAAGCCTTTAAGGGAAGTGACTATTAATTTTTTTGGCAGCTGCATTAAAAAAGAAGACCTTACTGTCTATCTGTCAGTTAAGTGGGAGCAACAGAGAGCTCAGCAAAACAACTTGGCTAAAAAGAGAGTTCTTCATAATTTGAGGTAGCAGTGCTCCTCTTTGTCCCAGCAGAAGTGTCTCCTGTTCCTGTCCCCTCTGTTTCAATATTACATTTAATGCAACACTACAGGGAAAGACATGCCCTTGTTCCTTTTAATGCCATTAAGTCTAAAGCCGCTACCTTTAGAAATAGTACAAGGTTATCTGTGGGTTTGCAGGTTGTTGTTGTGGAACTGTAGAGTCATAAATGCTGTACATCCAAACTTTCCTAAGGTAGTGCAGTAGGATTTCAGTTGATTCAAGGTCCTAATTGTTCGTGCGTGACGCTCAAATATGTTACTGGGCTGTGGAAGTAAAACATCAAGCACTCCCAGTCTTGAGTGCTGTTGTGAGTGTGTGTTGCTTGAGTAGCTCTTGTGCTTACTGGGAACACACTGCAAATGCACTTTGCATTCCTTTCATTTTGAAATCACTTTAGAAACGATCCTGTAAATTCCACGCAGTGCAACTCCATTCTGGCAGATCACAATTTGTGAGAAAATGGGAAAATAACTTTTTTCACCAAGAAGGAGAAGAGGAGGAGCCTGAACTGTCTCAGTACCACCAATAATTCCACATTTACTAAACTTTTCTGCTTAGTAGTAGTCACGTTCATCCAGGCGGAGGCATTTTCTTGATTAACGTTATCTGTATTGGAAAGCATTGGAGCATCAAGCCTGAATGAGCATTTAGGTGACCACAAAAGTGCCATGGGGAGAGTTCTGTCAATGCTTCTTTTCACTTGGCAGCAGCCTCCTTAGACATGAGGTTATCCCAAGCATTTGTTGTTGAAAGGAGGAATGGAAAGGAGAGATCAGCTGTTGGACCAAGGGCCCTGACCATTGCCTTTTAGACAATGTAAGAACTCAGCTGGATTTTGTACGCTAGGCACTAATAGAAGCCCTTCCCTTCGTGGATGTTTTGGGTTTTTGGGGTAGTCACTTTTTCTGGGAGCGCATTATGGAGGGTTATGTAATATATTGTAAATATGCCAGATGTCAATAATGAGGCCAGTGCTACTTCCATCAAAACCAATGGCAAATTGCTCTACTTCATCAGAAGATGGATTGTGGTTTAAAATTGTTTGAGAGGAGATGACTGTTCCTTTTTATGATTTTTCTTTTCTTATTACTCCCTCTTTTCCCTTTTCAGTGCCATTACCATATGGATTTAATCCTGTTCCACATCCATTAGCCACTAGTGCTGCATTAATGTGAGCTGGCTATATAAGATCCTCCCTGGTGTATGGTCCTAGCTCCCATGGCATGTATAACAAAAGCAACTTGGTTCTCCATGGCTTCTCTCATTCACTCCTAATGTATTTACCCACCCTGCCCACTTTTTCTAATCAGTTTTATTGCTGGCTATATCAATGCTACCCCTGAATAATGGCCGGAGTTGGAGGTATAAAGTATTGAAAATTGTCTCTGAAAAGACCAGAAGCTGGAAACAGATGGAAAAACCTCACTGAGGGTGGTGTGTCCTTCTTAAGAACTGTAATCTAGCACTATTCAAAGAATTTAAATTATTTGATTACCAAAAAGAAGAAATGGTACTAATAACTATGTTTAAATGATCGTAAGAATCTTTTTTCCCTCCCCCAAGTACTGTAATTCATTATATCTGTTCTGATTACTTTTGCAACCTGCTCTTTTAATTTGGCAGTTTTGCTATACTTTATGAATATAGCAGTAATACTTTAGCTTGAACACTTTTTTTTTATTTATTTGATGAAAACGAATTATTTGTTTTTCATTTTATATTGTTCTATGGAATGCAATATAATATCTCCTCAGTATTCATATTGAAATTGTCAGATGTGTATGTGCACTGTCAAAATCATTGTGGAATGTTAAATAAATTGTGACATCTGTGAGCAGCCTAGAATGACCAAGGAGGATGACTACAACTTTGTGGAATAAATGCAATGGCATGGCAAATAGCCAAGAAAACATGTGAAATAATTTTCAAACATGCCTATTTTTTCCCCTGTTCTGCGCCATACACTCTTACCCTCCAAAACTGTAGAATTGTAGAATCATAGAATGGTTTGGGTTGGAGGGGACCTTAAAGATCATCTAGTTCCAACCCCCTGTATGTGTGAATTTGGAAAATACAGAGCTGATAGTTTCTACTCAGGAAGGAGCTATTCCTTTCAAAACTTTTACATTTACAGAAAAAGGACAAAAATTTAAGAAGAATGTGTTTAAGTAAAGATGCACACCTATCTCAGGTTCTCCATAGCCAGAGGTGGACGTGTGTAACCAGTTTGCATGTTCGCTTCAGAGGAGCCTGTACCAGCCCCCTCTGCCGAAGACCCATGGGGTCAGAGAGTGACGGTGGGGGATGGAGACCCAATCTGGTCCTGTGTCTGGTTGGTCTCAGGCAGGTCCTTTGCAGGCTCTCAGCCACCCGTCTGCCTGGTGGGTTTGCATTGCTGCCCAGTGCTGGCTACCGCAACAGGAGCTCGCTGCAGAGCAGTGCCAGGCTCTTAGCAGAAGGTCATCTCTCCCAGGGGCCCTGAGGCAACAGCGCAGCTGATCCCATCCTCCAACAGGTCCCCAGTTGTGGAGTTTACTGTTATACTTTAACGGGAATTAATGCGGATGGGACAAGACTCAACATGCATATGTAGGGTACATGTCTGTCAAGAAAATAAACAGGGAATTCTGCAACTTGTGTTCAACAGAAAGCTTTAATTCAGGACATGTTGTGGTCCAAATCCAATGAGGAAACTTTTTTATACAGTTTATCCTTTTAGTAGCGTTACTCTTATAAAGGAACCCAGAGGAAAGCTAAAATGAAAGCAATTCTAATAGGTGTTTTGTATAAAGATGTTTACTACTAAACTAATCTGATGTATAATATAGCAGTTACTGTATTAAAGTTGCTTAATCTATGAACCACATTCTGTTTTATTTTTAAGCCGGACAGGATCCTTCTGTTACTGAAATATTTAGTGGAATCGGTAACCCATTACTTTTCCATGTTGTAAAATTTAACACGTTCCTACAGTAGGGGATAATACTGATTATTCATATATACATTTGTTTAATCTTCCCTAATTTGTATGTAGTGCATCTGTTACTGCATCAGGGACATGGTTCTCTGTTGTTAATTTTCCTAAAATAAATGTTGAAATACTGTCACAAGGAATGATATGGGTAAATTCCATTTAATTCGTGCAAGTGAAATGATCATTGTATCTCAGAAAATCTCCAACTCATATTCTTCCATGGAAACAAAATCTTACCAAGGCGTAGAGAGTTCCACTAGGATTTTTAATACGAAATAAAGTTAATGTCTCTTTTTCTGGGGGGGTCAGGGTGGGGATACTCCTAACTGTATTATGCTCTAATTGCAAACCGAAGACAGGCAAAAGTGTCTGACGCTGAAAAGATAAAAATAAAACAAATTACTTGCAGTCTGAAGCCATGATCTTATATGCAGAGGTATTTTTATTTTTTTTTTAAATATGCAGAGTGACTGATTGGAGGCTAATAGTAATAATTACTAAAATCAAATTCCATTGTATTCTAACCATTGCAATCATTACACTCCTACAGGAGAAATCCCAGCCACTGAAATCAAGGGAAAAAACCCCACACTAAATGCCTTGAATGGGGCAAAATTATTCCCTGGGAGTATTTTGATCTCTAACACCGTTTTGTTCTGTGATGCGGGATCTGGATCAAGTTATTACCTATAACGTCTAGATAATGCTACGAAAACCTGGAGATTTCTTACAGCATGAGGTGTTCTTAGTAATTAATAATGTGTCCTTGAGCACTTCTGCATGGTAGAAAGTTGATATTTTCAGGCAGGTATTGATCAGACAGAATTTGGGTTATGCTTGTAGGAAGCAGTGGAAGAATAGTCTCTACCAGGCAAAGCCTCATGCAGCAGCCTGTTTGGTAAGATTACACTAGGCTTATTTTTTTATTTTATTTCATGAAAAATAACTCCTGCTGTCACAAGGTCAGTTCCTTTGCAGTGCCATCTGCAATATATTCAGCGTTCCTTGCAGTCACCGAAAGGTCTTTCTCTGCCCATTGCACCGGGGAAAAAAAAAAAGAAAAGCTTTCCAGAGTTGAAGCTTAAGCATGGCTTGCTCTGTTCGAAATATTTACATTTGATTCACTCAGCTCACGAATTACAGTTCTTGTTCTATCTTTTGCCTCTAAGACTTTTCAGCTGCGTAACAGAACTCCATCATTGTGGATAGGGAACTGAAGATAGATGACATATAGGAAAAAAATATAATTTTATATATGCCAGAAGGCAACAGAAGATTTGACTTGGAGATGTTCTCAATCAGATCCGAAGAGCAAAGTAAACGTTGGAGGATCAGCAGTATAAAGAAGTAATGAATAGCAAATTACGCATAGTTGTCATAAAGCAATGTTTAAGCTCTTCTACTGTCTGAAATAGGATCGTGTGGCTGAGTAAATGAAAATGCAGAATAATAGCATTAATTTATATACCATTTTGTAAATTTCTGGCACACACGTTGCTTTATATTCCTCAGTCTGTGCTTACAAGTTTGCTCAAATTCAGCCACCTTACAGATGGGCAGTAGGTAACAGTTTCATAGCATACTGCAAAACAGTGGGAAGGAGGGGGAATTTTGCCAACGATATTGACATAAACCTCTGAAGAAAAATGCTGCAGAGCAAGCAAGAAACGCAGTTTTAAATACATATGGATGCATTCACACATGGGCAGGCTATATGTAATCTTTTTCATCTGTAGTAAGCTGGTAGGATGAAAAGCTATGATTTTACTGATTCTAGGCATCTCAGACCCGATGCATGCAACCCTTACATCTTCCTTTGTGGTGAAGCAGAGGCTTTGGAGATAACTGCTTTTAGGGCAAGGAGATTTTTAAAGGTTATGAATATGTAGCCTAGAAGGCTTAAGTTAATAGATGAAACTATTATAGCTGGATATGGAAGAATAACCTACAGCCAGAAATAGTGCTCACAGCCTGGCATTTCAAACATATCACACTGCCCGTCATTTTTTCAACATGTGGGGCTATAGCCAAGTGTCAAGTTTAATTGCAGTCACTGTGTATTACCGGTATGGGACTAGATGATGAATTTTGCCCTCGTGGTTGTGAGCAGTTAATAAACTGGTAAACTGGATTTGCAGTGCATTCTTATGTACTTGGTTTAAACTTGCAGATCTTTAAAATTCTTCACTTTTTCAATTAGAAATAATGATGATGGCTTTTGTTCACTTCTCTTTCCCTTTTACTGTGTCTCTTATCAGAGAAGAGCGAGATAATAAAAGAAAGCAAAAAAGAAGAAACATCCACTGACTTTTTATATTTTCAGTCATTCAGCTGAAATATAATAATCCAAGGATACTGTCCAGGCCTTTTAAAATAAATCCCTTTTATTGAATAAGGAATTTCAAATTATTTTTTTCCCAAGCCCTGCCCATTGGTCTTCAGTGACTCTCTGTGAAGCTGGCTTCAGCCCTGCAGTGACTCCTGTAATTCCTTTCCCATAGGAGATCATCAAAGACTGAAACATCGAGATGAGAATTGCTGATCGTGTTTTGCTTCCATCTGATTTGGGTGGGATGACAGTACATGCATTACAGAGTTTGGAGGCTGCCTTAATACGTAGCATGGCATTTTGCCACGGACATGGCCATAGACCAAATCTGCTAAATATTTGTACTGGCTTGTGGTGGTGGCAGTGGGTGGTGGTATCATTTTGATCAAGCAAAGGCTGAATATCTAATTCGTTTTGTCTGGTTTGCTTGATTCGCAGTTGAATCAATAATGACTCAGTAGCTTCAGTGTAACAATGATTATTGAGAATTACTTCAGTGTGCACTTTTGCCTACAAATACGTATCCGGAGTTTAATAATCAAGCTTTATATGGATAATCTATGAAACTGAGAAGCTGATTACATTTCTCAGGTCCATGCCAAAGCCTGCACCAGCTTCCTGAGGGCTGGGAACTGTCGTCACGTTGTACATAATGATGATTTAAAGGAATTGCCACTAACTCTTCCAGAAGGCATTTTTTTAGATCAATTGCCACTTTAAATATGGCATAGATATACTTAAAAGACTTCACTGGAAAGCATCACAGCCACATGTGGAAAAACTGACACACTTTTTCAACATTATCAGAACAAATAAAGCCATAGGCACGTGTTTTCCTTGGCATGACGTGAAGCATAATAAGGGAAACATTGCATTCACCTTAGAGAGTGGTAGATAAGTGGAAGAACTTAATATGGTCAAGAACATCTGGACTTTTTGAGGGTGGCTGAGGAGTACTGGTTATTGCTTGGGGATAACCTAGCAACATGGCAAAATTCTGTTATGTAGAGCAAAGGAAAGGTGTACCGTTTTGACACACGATCAGTTTATGTGGTCACATATGTACACCAACATGTTTGCTGGTACTACTTTCTGGGATAAGCAGATAAGCAGTGATAGAGAGCAAGGCTTCAAATGTGTTTTTCAAATGGATTGATGGACATCTTAACAACTTCAACAAGCACTTTTCCCTGTTTTCGAGTATTAGTTCATATAACATTAGAAATGAGTTATGAACAGGATAAATTGGGTCAGTTACTTATATTTCCGCTTTAAATATCACGACTTTTAAAAGACCCTGCTGTAATTATTTTATTTCACAGAATATTCAGGTATTGACAATTACAATTTAGAGTCTAATTCTTCTGTAGCTATGTTACCCTAAGGACCAGAGGCCAGATGAAATCCAGGGTCTTCTCTACATATTGCTGGAAATCCATTTCCAGGATAACAGAAAAAATGCATTTACTGTCTCTGTAAATGCTCACAATACAAGGTGACCATCAGTGATTTTTAGCCATTTGAACTTTTGCCTCTGTTTGTTCTCTTGCAATGAATAAGAAAGATTAGAAAGGTTCTTAGAAATGTTGAAATTTTCCTCACTATTTAAAAACAAGAAATGTCAGAAACACCTGTTATAATTTTTATTTTTGGAATGCTTACTGGAAATCTTAAAAATGTATATTGCAAGTTCTCACACTTTAAGATGAGAGACAAAAGTGTTAACAAAAAATCTCTTCTCCAAAATGTCAATCATTGGAGTTGCAGATTTTTTTAAAGAAATAAAGAATTTGTGTGTCTAACAACAACAAAAAAACTTTTTTATTTCCTGGTTTTCATACTGTCCTTTTTTTCATGGAGTGCCTTGTCATTGTAGTTTACTAAGGTAAACAAACTTTGAATTTTAAGTGGAAAAAAGTAGGAAAGTAGAGCTCAGTTTTCCTCAAAAAAAAAGGCTTTTTTTTCATCATTCTTGATTTTTTCTTGAGGCATAGGAACAGAGGAAAATACCAGCCTAGTTCTGTGTTCTTTGCTAGTCCCCTTTATGGGCAGTTCTTTACTTATTAGAGGGCATCCAGAATGACTTTGACCCCAATTTAAAACATTTGGCAGAAAACTCGCCTGCCCTTTTCTATATCCAGCCTTGGTTGTAGTTTGGTTCCTTAAACTGTGATGGATTAGGATTTGTCGTTTGCTTTTTGCCTCCCAGGTTGTGGACAATGCATATTGGTAATGTACTGTGCTGCGCTGATGTCAGATACAAGACAAGAAAAAGCCATGATTTGTTCAAAACAAATCACCACAGCTAATAATTGATGTGGAATGAAATCTACACTTTTCCGTGAGTCTTTCTGCCACTGAAGTGAACAAACCAGAGCTTTTAGTTCTGTGGAATTTCTGCTGGTCTGGACCCTTTTTGGTGATTACTCACGTACTCTCCCAGAAACTTTCACTTTAGAGCAATTTAATGGATAAATGAGTTGAAGTTAATACTGTAGATAATATGTAGACTACTATTACCTTACATATTTTAAGGTGTTAAAGTCTGAAAGAGAAAGGTTAGAAACCAATTTTGTGTTATAGCAAGCCAGAGCATTTGTTATAAATGATAATTCAGATCTTTTACTTACAGATACGAGGCATGTAGTGCATAGACTATTTGACCTGGTTTTGATAAAATGGGGAAATGATAAAGCTGGAAAGAATAGCTTCACAGTGTTCATTGCCTCAGGATTGATTTAGATTTATGCAGCATGGCAACTATTTTATAAGATTAGCTTATTTTTCTTAGTATCAGAATTGGCTTTTTACCTAGTCACAGTTACAGTTTCATCTCAGTAAATAAAACCAGCTGCAACAACATGTTCTTCTGTCCTTTCTCTGATTATCCTGCAACCCCAGTTGTATTGAATACCAACCAGTTTTGCCCATTTACTCTGATCTTGCAGTAGTTTATTCAGATTGTGTGTGTCACGCTCATCATTTTCCTGTATTGTTCACGTTTTTACAGCTCATTCCTTGTGTTTCGCTGTTAAATAGCATGATTCATCTGTAGCTGTCACACCAGTTTACTAAGAACGTTACTAAGAATGACATTTTATCTTTAGAGAAAATAATGCTTAGAGAAGTTGTGTGATGTGAAGTTCAAAGGCAGCAAGAGATTTCAGGTCTTTTAATTTGCATACACTGCCTACCCAGTCATGCTATTTAGATGTTATATGGCATCCTTAAAATAACAGTGAAAATCTAGGAAAGAAAATCATCTGACCCAGAACCATGTGGATGCGTGTGTGTGTGGATGTGCTATGCTATAGAGTTCAGTAATTAGGAAAAGAGATGCACTCTCCCTTAACCTTCAATAGTTTGCAAACGGTTCAATGGAGGTACAGAATCAGGGTGGAAAGATGGGGTTAAATTAGTTTGGGATGAATGTGGTGTCAGCATCTGTAGAATTTTTTATTAAAATTGCGGACGGATGACACTACCTGTTACACAGCCAGGAGCAGAGTGTTCTTTTTCTCACAACAGAGTGGTAGTGTACTTCAGGTAGAAGTGACCACAGCCCCTGTGGTATCACATTGCGTGATGATTTGAGGTATGAGCAGGAATTGTCTTCAGATCACCAGTCGCTATTCTTTTCTGGCTGATATTGGAACTGGCAGCATTTGTACACCACCTAAAAAGCCATTAATTACTGGCTGAGTCTGAGTATTCTTAATTATGTTATATCAGAAGAAAGACTATCTGAGTCAGAATATGCTTATGGATGCTTTCTATACCTTTAGAAGAAGACATAATCTGCTCTTGCTTAAATCAGCTATGTCTTGTCCGTATACATCAGTTCAGCATCTACCAGTACCTCCAAAATAAATCCTTACAGAAGCTGAAGTAATCTATAGCTGGACTGTGCAAAAGAACTTTAGAACTAAGTTGGAGTTCATTTTTTTGTGCTTGTAATACTGGAATGATTTCTTTTGTGTGCTAAATTTATTTACACCTCCAATCTAAAGTACAGTTTTGCCCTTCTGGGCCTTTTGAGAGGACTGCTCACTAAAAATTATGAGGTAGCTAGAAATGGGATTTATGGTCCACATTCACTCTGTTGGCTAATACTTTTTTTTCAGATCTATTCAGTTTACGCTAGTCTCCTGTAATGTGCTGTTTTATTCCCTGGCAGACAGACATAGAGAAATACTATAATTTTAAGAGACTGTTTGAGGTATCCTACCTTTTTTGAGAAGTTGTTTTTGTTTAGATTATGTATGAAATGAGTAATATGCACTATAATACACTGCATAAGGTCTTAATTCTGCATGCTCTACTCAGTTAAAATTTCCCATAGAGGACATTTTTGACTCGTCAAGACTTGCAAGAGTAAGTCCCGCGGATCTTAAGAAATAAGAATGTACTGCAACTGAGAACAGCCAGAACTTCACAAAATCATTAGTCGACACTTTGCAGAATGCAGAAAAATGTTTCTGTTTGACTCAAAGCCTAATTATTGTATTGCAAAATTTTGAGACACTAATAAGGACGTATTGAGCTTTTAGAAGCCTATTGCCAGTAGGCAATTTATTATTCAATAAATCCTCCACCCATGATCGGATAGTTAATGGGAAGTGCTCCAGACTTGAAGTAACAGCATGTTCTTTCTCTATTAGCACAATGTTTGCATTAAGAAGATCAATCAAAATATTTATTAGCACAATATCTACAGAAGAATATTCTGATTGAGTCTGATTTGCTGGAAAATTACGTATTTTACATCAGGCTTCAAAATATCCCCCCTGGGCTTTGACCATGGGCTAGTATTTCTCCTAGTTTTATCATCAGGCCAAGAATCTTCTTGTTTGTCTTTTCTGCATCTATTGTTAATGTATACTGAACTTCTTCCTCAACGATAAAAATCTGAAGTTTGTGCTTTATGTATTCCTTCTAGACATAAGCTGCTTTGCACAGTATCTCTCTATAGCTTCTTTAAGCTTCTTCTCTGCCAACTACCTTCGCTGTGGGGATGACTCTCACATGGTATTTCAGCAAGTGTATTGTCAAGACAGAGCTGGAGTCTGGGGCTGCTCTAAAGACATCCGTGTGACTCCTTTGTGGAGACAAATGCACAAGGGTGTCGTGATGTTGTTGAAATCAGGGCGTTGTTCCCAGAGAATTACCATTCAGTTTCTATAGATGGATGGGTAGATAGATTGTTTTGGGTTTGGTTTTTTTTTTTCTCACTAAGCTTGAGCTCACCGTTTCATTAACAGAAGTACCACACCACTCTGATTAATTAAATGTTAAATCTTGTATTTCATTAGTCCTTGCTTGCATCGGCAACCTTAGCCCACATAAAATTGGGAGCACAAATGAAAAGACCTATTTGTTGTCCAGTTCTTTTGTTAGACAGGGTTACTTTTTGCATGAATATGCTTACTGAGTTGTGTCTCATCTCGCAGCCAGTAGCCCAGAAACTGACAAACTGGAGTCTAAAATTGCATTCAACTGTTAATAGATAGTTTATATTTATATCTTAGCCTACAGCTAATATTGCTTCTGTGTGAAAAGTGTTGGAACTGCACTTGCCACTAAATTGCTGTGGATGTTCCTCATGTTTTGTAAAGAAGAATATGTATGCCTGTGTTGCCTTTGGAAAGCTGCCCTGAGTCAGCACACAGTATTGCCAAATTATTTGTTGATCTGGATAAAAAGTGACCTTTTAGACAAGGTCCTAGATATTTCCTATGGAATATTCCCTCCAGAATGTGCAGGACCCAGACCATGGACTGGCTTGGGCAGTCAACGTCTACAGCATTTCTTTAGGTATGCTGCAGTCTGCCTGGGGGTGGATTTTGGAGAACAACTAACCTCCTTGCTACTTCTGAGACATAATGACAGACTGTAACTGCTGAGCGGGACTAAAATTTCACTGCTGTGGGAATATGGTGAGTTCTGGTGACTGTGGACAGATAGCGATAAGGAGCTTTGTATGTGAAAGTTTTGTAGACACAAGAGAGATGTGCTCCCAGGTTGCCAAACACAAAGAGCAATGCATGTGATTTACTTACCCACTAATGATAATTTTAGAGGCTTACATGTTTCTAACATTTTGAGCTCTCCCCTACTTGTAAATATTGTCTCTTAAGAGACCTCTTCATTTTAAATGAATTCTCAGGAATAAGACAGGGTAAAAGAGAAGTGCAATACTGACAATTTAGTCCACAGCTTCATCATGAATAAACAAAAAAACCTTAAATGTTTGGGACCTGCTGTATTGCCAGATCTATAGGAAATGTGGGAGCTAGTTTTATAAGGCTTCCCAAGACACCTGAGCACACATCATCTTGAAAATTTAGAGAGATAATATATCTTGTATAGGATATCACTTGGTATCCATATATCCTACCTGGCACTTGCTTTTAGGATGCCATTTATTTGTTAGGCAGCACCGAAGGACGTAAGGGTTCAAGTACGCCTCGGAAGAAGAGTTATTCATGTCTGGATAATAACAATTATTTATTTCATTAGAGTGCACCAAGTATCCCCCTGTCTATCATTTCATTTGCCAGAGTTTTTAAAGTGACATTAATGCCAGTGCTGGTAACAATGTGTCCAGATTACCTTGGAGATAGGGATGAGAACATAAAAAATAATTAAAAAAAAAAAAGCAAAGATGAAAGTAGGTGGGAGGAAGTAAATCTTTATTCTCATTGTGTTGCAACTCACTGAGTCACTGGGCTTGAAATGAGATCCCTGGATTTGCACTTCTCTCTTATGTCTTGCTCAGATGAAACGTGAAAGCTTCCCCATCTTGAGTTAATTAAAGAGCTTCCATTAATGCAGATTTGTTTGAAATTAAGCTTCTATGCTGCATGCACAGGGAAGAAAAAGTTGGCAGATTTCAGTGGCACAAAACTGTGCATACATCTATGTAATCTTTAGGGTCCTAAATCACCTTCAGAGTCCAGCTGTCACGTACACGTGAAAATCATCATCACTGAGACACAATTCTCTCATGGAGTGCTCATTGCAGTGAGGTCTTGGCCTGCACATCCGTAAAAACTGCCTCTTTTTGGACATGACAATTAATGCCAACTGCAGAAGAGATAGCAATTTTCATTAGTTTGCTACTAGCTTAATTTTTCCCTTGTGCAAGAACTTCTAAAACCACCTTGGTACTCTCTAAGACTGTATGGGTGGTTTTCCTGCCAGCCATTTCTCACTCCTAACTTAATCGTTTCATACTCTGTATTGGACCACCAGAACAGGATTTTCCTGCTGCCCCACAGTGCATATTCCTGTGAGGATATTGATTCACTCCAGCTCCATGAGTAAGTGCGGTGACCTTACCAGATATCCGGTGCCTTCAGTCACTCAGGGATTCATTTTACAAGCCATCTACCACGATGAGGTTACCTCTTATGTTATCAGAGGATAAGGTGAGATCTGTAATACTGGTAAGAGGACTCTCAGACCTCTGTTTGGAAGCCATACCCTTTTCCATTCTCAGACTTAAATGGAGGGACAGAGAGTTAGTGTTGTCAGCTAAGAGGAGGATACAACTGCCATACATCTTTTAACGATTGCACTGCTTTTTCTTCTGCCCTCCACTGTGTTGATTTCTAGGGTACCTGTCCTGAATATATTGTGAGCATTATTTATGTTCGCTGGGGGATGTAAATAGCCAGCATACAGCTAATTGTGATGACCCAGATTGTTTTTCTGTGCAGGTAAGCTTCCCATTCAGGATTATCTGAATGTAAATATGATGTGTCCTCTGATCATAATAATGAAGACTTTGAAACTTCATTTATCTATCCAGTGTTAACGGAAGCCCTACACCAGCTAGGCGTAGTGTGGGCCTCTAGTTCTTAGAAACTTGATAGAGAATTTTCATCATTTACATTTTAAAGTACTCTTTCTCTCTCAGAGATTATGCTGCATCAAAAGACTTGCAATTAAGACGTCATTTGAGTAAAGTAATGCTGCACAAAATCTTTTGATTTTAAATCAAATTAGAAAAGGAAGCCATATTTTTTCTCTAAAGAAAAGCGAAAGGTAGCAATTTGTAGATAGCCTTGCAGGTATCAAACAGATGGTCATGTTGGCAAAATGCTGGGTAGAGCATGCCTTTCTTATTGAACGTAGATCGTAGGCTTGTGAAAATGTTGTAGTGATGGTGAATGGTCTGATAGCTGAAAATGTTAACCTTTCCGCTACTGTTTCTGGGCTGGATATACACCATCCATGCTTCTTATTAGCATTGCCTACTGTGGCATGTGCCGCCTCATCACTAGATGAGGATTAGGTTTTCATTTCTTCAGTATAGCCCCTGATCAATGTCACGGCTGCCCTCAGCCCTTGAAAATGTATTCTGCACCTAAGGAAAAATAATACTTTTGAGCTGAAATGTGAACAAGTGAGCCTTGTTCTCACCTCAGACCAGGTTTCAGTGGGTGTACAGTGGCTGTAACAGAAGCAGAGTGAGGCCCTTTGTTTGACTGCTTAGATGAAAGGGTCATCAGAAGGATGAACCTGCTTTGGACTCCAGGGGCACGAAATGCAAGGTGCTGAGCTCTTGTGAAAAGTGACCCTGTAGGATCTGACGCACTCCAACCAGTTCTTAATACAGAATTATCCAGGCCGAAGAAAGGGGATTACACCCAGCACTAATTGGTTCCCTTGCTAGCCTTCTTGCTAGGACCTGTGAGCATCCTGTGTGCTACAGGGTCTGAATTCTCCGTTGTGCTCAGAGATGGGAGCCTGATTCCTCTTTGCTTTGGTGTTACCTGATTCTCTGTCTGTCATCTGCCCCAACTGTTTACATCTGTGCTAGCAAATGGCTATAAAAATTGTAATCAGAAAGAATTTATCATTATTTTGCATAGATAAATGGTACATTGTTTGGTAAATGACGCCAAAAGGCATATTTGAAACAGATCCAGTTCTTGCTGGATTTGGACTCGTCACAGGGATAGGGCAATCTGTTGCTGTCATTGCCCTTGATGTGTCCAGCATGGCTAAAAGGAGGATGTTGCACCAAACTTTCATACAAAACTCAGTGAGTTTCATTCACTGGGGCTTTCATACCGGCTTAGTTCCTGATCATTACATTCATAAGCAATAAAAATAAGAAAAGTAAATTAATGGATTAGAGCAAGTGAGTGGAATATAATACTTGAAAGACTGAATTATTTAATAGAAAGTAGAAGATGAACTATGAAGGTTTTATTTTCCTTTTTGAATCAAACTTCAAAATATTCTCTGAGCCACTAAATTAGACAAGCAGATTTATGCTTTGTTTCTTGAGTTTTTATGAGTGGCAAAGCTACATGGGGCATTGAACCACTTTGGAGACAGACAGAAAAAAAAAAGTACTGAATGAAAAATGTCTTTATTCATGCTGACTTGCAGAAAAATCAGCAAAAAAAATATTCTTAGAAAGTAATGAAGAAAGGTTGTAGTGCTATTTAACCAATAGGACATGTATCCCAAAGAAGGTAAACATTTTAACAAAACGTACAAGCTTTTTGTTACCATCCTTTGACTAATTTTTTTTCTTTTCAATATACTCAGTCGTTCCATGAATTCTCAATAGTGCAACAACTACTGTACCTTTCAATTAAAACAGATGGCCATACTACTGTAGGTTTCTCTGCAGTATAGCTTAAAGATGCTATTTTTGCACAGCATTTGTTTCATGTTGCAAAAAAAAAGCAAATGTCTTTCTAATGTGATGTCCTCACTTGGGTCATTTAGACTAATCAAATCATATTAAAAAAACAAATGTCTTCATTTTTTTAGTCCTTTTGACTTTCCCTATAAAACAGTTAGCCATCACACAATGCTCAAACATTGCATTGAAAATTTTATCTTGGAAAAATCGCTGTGGTGTTTTGAGCAATGTCTTTATTTTCCTCAGTGGGCTGGTCTTTCATTCTGTCTAACAATAAAATAGCACATCTATATGCACACAGCCTGCCTTGCCTTTATAGTATTTTGTATTGTTGTTGTTGTTTTGGTGTGGTGTTTTTTTTACTGAATGTGAATAGTCTTTAGCATCACATAGATAAGAAACAAATCAGGTCCAAATATCTCTTTAAAAATATAAACAAAATGATTGGATGACTCAAGAAAAGAGCTTGAGACTGAAGCTAAGATCGTAAGACTAGTGAGTGTTGGTGTTGTCAGTGAGTTAGTGTGTTTGGCAGAGATTGGGAGACATTTCAGTAAGTGTGAATTTGATGTGTCCTGTCAGCATAGTTCATCCTGTACTTCTTTTTTGCTTTCTGAGAAGTCCTAATTTCATGCTGATCTGTGCCAGCAGCAAACTGTAGGGTGCTCAAGCAAACACAGCTCCTCAAGAAGTTGGTAGAGAGCAAAGCACCACCCATTTGTCAGTACTTGCTTAAGCCTTTACCAACAGATCATAGCTTCCTCAAAACAGTGGGCTTTTCCTCTTTTTTGGAGGATGCCATCACAAACTGCTAGATACGATTGGCCCAGCTGTAGGTTTTTATGCTTAAAGTGGCAAATCTAATAAGATGAAAAGTGGATCAAACTCTGCTGAGTCTTGCTCCCGTGGTGTAAAAGGTTATAGCATCCTGTGGTCTCTGCCATCCATCCTCCCATGGACAATGTCCCTGGAGCAGAAATAACAGAAGGGAGCATGTATCAGCATCTCAGCCACTGCAAATCACAGTCCAACGTATCTGCTTTAACTGCCGTTGCATTAATATACCAGGCTGTCAGCTGGAGCCTCTAAAGACCGGGCAGCTTTGCTACAGGAAGATTAACGTCCAGGAGAAGAGGGAAAAGAGAGGGTTCAAGCAGTTGACGGTTGCATCTTAAATCTCTGTTGTTCATCTCTTCCTGAGACGTTGGTAAAAGGCCAAGACTAGAATAAGCATAGTGCTGAAATTTAGTTGCACAAGTGATGTCCTGTTTCCTTTTCTTTTTACCTTTTCTTCCCCCCCCCTGCTTTGTAGCTTTTTGTTGTTTCTGCACAGGAAAGGCTGTGACTTCTGCTTGTTTGGCGAGCAAATTTAATCCCACAAAAATCTTTTGTATATTCTTCATAAATAGCAAGAAGACTACCATCTTCTTTAAGGCTGCAGAATACACTCACCAGTGAAAAGATCGTAATATCTATCCAGAACAATAATTCCCAAAAGTTTGAAAAGTGTTTAATAAAGCAAATTTAACAGACCTTTTATAATAGAAAATTTGTGTGTCCGTCATGCTTTAAGACAGGGAAATTTAAAGGATAAAGCTGAATAAGGTGACAATTGACATTTCTTTTCTCCCACTATCTGCCAGTCCAAGCATTATATCCAGCATATATGTACTACTGAGCAGCTTATGTTTTTTACAACATGTCAGATGTTAACGATACAATATGACTTTACTTAAATATTTCCTTAAATTTCCATCTTACCTGTATGGTATTACTCAATAAATGTACGAGGATTTGAAGATCAGTTCTGGAAGTCATACATTACCCTTCAGATTTACCAAATAATAGCCTGCTTGAGCAAAATGATAATGCAATGACAAAATCACCAAAGATGGTGTGGGTTTTTTCATTTTGCAAATACCAGCATGCTGATCTTTGTTCATGGATATTGACATCCTGACAAAGTTTGTGAAAATGGTGCTTCTGAAACACTGCCAAGCTTTGTGACTGCAAAGCTTCAGGAACGTATTTTCTGCCTTCAGTGAACTCAGAAACCTCAATGGAAAAATCAGTGGATCAGTGTGGATCCCTCACATGTAATCATGGAAAGATTCCTCCATAGGAATAGGTTCAGATGGGACTTTGCAAGAAGCCTAAAGGAATTAAGTGCCTTGTTTGTATATCTGTGTAAAACTGCATTGTCAAACAGTACTTTCATCCCACAGCTGTTAGAGAAGATAGCAAAGCTCCTCTTTAATGCATAGATGCCCTGTAACTTAAATTGCAGTTTGGGGGAACACATATGTCAGTCAGGCATGGCTGATCAGATTACTGAGCATGCTGGCTCCATGCGCATATTGCCTTTTTTAAAGTTGTTATTAGCCAAACAAAAACTACAGCCTCTCCTTTTTTATCTCATTTGCAGAGTGAGAGTGAAAGGTGAAGGCTGTAAGAGAGAACTTCACTTGGAGCTCAGCAGCCCTTGGATTTGGCACAGGATGCTTTTTCACTCTGCTAATATTTTTTAATAGAATACAAGTCAGTAATACCTTGCGTGCGCTGGATTAGTAAGGCAGCCCTGCACAGCCCTGCCAAAACAATCTCTTCTATGCAATTCTCTTGTTTCAGTCCCTTCTCTGTTTGCTCTGATGTTGCCAAGACAGAAACGCTGACAACGATGGGAAGTAGGAAAGGGGAGGTGGAAAAGGAGATAGGGGATTAGAAAAAACCCAACAAACGATGATCCTGAGAAGCTGATATAGTACAGAGAGATAGTTAGTCCTGAAATTACTTAAGCCACCTTGTCAAGCTCCATTTAAAATGTCCTGTCCCCATTTAGATGAGTGGGGAATGGTGTTTTGCTGGTGTTCCACCTCTTTGCTGTCCTGTTCCTCTGTTCTCCTCCTCCCCATACTCATTTCATTACTGACTGATTGTCTAAAGGTCTTGCAAGCTAGTAGGTGTGGATGAGACTAACGCTGACAAGTGCATGTAACTGGCCTTTTTATTTTTGCTGCTGAGGGCATGTGGATTAGCTGTCACTCTTTCTGGTATTTATACCACTGGCACTGATGATGATAGTAGGCTTACTTGAAAGCTTTTCCATTTAGGGAAGACGACTTTTTTTTTTTCTTTTTTTTTAACACATTGCTGGTTTCTACTAATAAAATAAGAAACAAACAAGAGCCTCAGTAATTACAGTACAAACGAAAACCCAAAGATAATTTATATTACTGTGTCCTCCCACTTTCTTGCTGCTAGATGGGCAAATTATTCGACTCCTGTGGTAATCCATATGAGCCAGAAGGGATTTTCCGCTAGGCTCAACCGCGCGTATTTTTTTGTGCTTTTGGACAGCTCCGGGAAGGAGGCGGGATGCCGGGGCTCCTATGAACTAGCCAAATTGCCTTTATTCGCATAGGCAACTTCTCAAGTGAAATGGGTCTTGTTGCACAACTACAGCTCAACAAACTGCAGCACAACTATCTGCTCAATCTATGAGTTATAGAATCCAGTCCATTCTGCAAATATTTAGGAGGACTACCTGACCGCAGTATGTTAATTTGGGGTTTATCTCACCCAGTTTACAGTGTCTAGCCTACGCTATTTAAGTTCTCTCCAAATTAATATTTTTTGCTTTCCATTTTTTGCAGCCACACGGTGCAGTATGACATAATATGTGTATGTTTACAAGTAGGTGGTTATCTCAGCTTGTATCTATATTTAGGCATTCATAGATTATTGGTAAATAATAGATATTAGAATAAATTTTTCCATATTTAATTATTGATCATGTTTAATGTGCAGCTAACAAGATTTATTTTTGAAGGGGCTATTATAGCTTGGGATTTTTCTATGCATCAGCAAGGTGAAGTCAGTTAAGTCTCTCCACTGAAATGAGATATGAGGATATATCAAATTGTTTAATGGCTTGTCTAATTTTAAGTGCAAAAGCAGTCTTGTGTTTTGCTTATGTCATTAAAAAAAAGGGAGTACTGAAGGACTTACCTGGCTTATGGCAGTGAACATACATACTTTTATTTCACAGAATCACAGAATCATAGAGGTTGGAAGGAACCGCTTGGGATCTTCCAGTTCACCCCTCCTGCTCAAGCAGGCTCATCTAGAGCAGGTTACCCAGGACCCTGTCCATTTGGGTTTTGAATATTCCCACAGATCAAGACCCTACAACCTCTCTAGACAATCAGTTCCAGTGATTTTAGCAATTCTCATTGCTATCACTTGTTAAGTAATGTAGTCCAATATATGGTAAGAGTGAAGATAAGATATAAGGGTCTTTTTTCAAACTTAAGAAATAGTATCTTCAAATGCATGCAAGATCACTTGATGGAAACTAGACATAAAAAACTGCACATCTGAACGTCACCTTGCTCTCAACAAAAGGGATTATAAACTGTAATAGAAGTACATATTGTTGTTTTCTTTTGCATTGTCAACATGTCCTGTGGTTTTGGAGCTGGGGTTTTGCTCCTGGCTGGTAGACATAGTAGCTCTAGGCATTTCTTTGAAAATAAAATGTGGGATTTAGAATGGGAGAGGGTGTTTTTGAACTGTGTGAAGGTTTGGTTTTTTCCTCTAGTATTTAAATTGTCTTTTCACATATCATATTTCTTTCCCTATGTGAATAAACAATTTACACCAATGTCCTTATTGATGTGTGCTATATCATTCAAGTACCAAATAAAAAAAAAAAGTTATTTAATTTTAAATAATTTAACTGATAATTTTAGGTTATTCTTTGTGTTTGTGTGTGAGCATATCAAGGTGGAAACTGATAACAAAAATAAACATCGAATTTTGCAGGGTACCAGGTGTCTTGTGAGAAATATGCTAAAACCAAAGAATGAAGTATTTTGGGGGGCAATAAGTATTATAAGTAGAAATGATAAAATCTGTGCTAAAATAAAATATTTAATGAGTGCACTATGTCTATAAAACTGGATTGCAACAGTCAACTAGGTTACGCAACAAAAAGAAAGAGCCAACAGAAAATGTGAAGAGCTGCTAAAATAAATAAACCAGGAAAAGTTCTTTTTCTCTAGAATGGACAAAGGTGAGCAACCCTAGGTTTCAAAAGCAGGCATTTTATTTTGTTCAGACTAGTTCTTTGAGGATTACACAGCTGATCCAAGAAGATGTGGACAGCTGGAGGGTAACCTTGGAGGGGATTCATGGCCGTACGCCAGCCATTAGGCAATCTCAGATCCAAGGGCACTAGTGCACCTATGCACTAGTCTGCGTGTGGGTGTACAAACTGATACTTTTCCATGAAAGCAGGAATAAACAGCCCCTGCATGCAGCTTAACCGTACTAGTTAAAGGCTTGATCTAAGGCTTTGGGCCAAATGAAGTGTTAGAGAGAAACTACCCAGACTGTGGCTTGTGCTTGGTATCAGAAATGCCAGCTGGAGGCCATAGAAGAAGCTGCTCTGGGAATCTGTGTGTGTGACCCTGAATAAAAGGAAGAGGGAGGACTTCTTGAGAACAGGGCTTGTTGTAATAGAAAACCTGATGAGAAGAAAACCCTGCTTGTTTTTATTCTTTTCTTTCTGCTGCATTCAGGGAAACAGGGCTTGTTGCCTTTTAATTTTTTTTTCTCTTTGTGTGTGTGTGTAAGCAGCATTACACTTAACCAAAATGCTTATAATCTGTTTCGTACTTTAGTGGAAACAAATCTGTTTCTCTACTTTAGTAGAAACATTATAAAGGCCCCAGTTTTGGAAAATGTTCAAGCCAAGAAACCAGTAATGGCAATAACAATAATTCTGTTGCCACTACACATCTGTGAAAATCTCTTCTATGGTCAGATCTGAATAGCCTACATTGAATGACATCAGAGTTTTATTGAAGAAAATGAAACCAGTCCTTTCTTCCAAGAGTAAGTCTCTGAAGTGCAGAATAGGAGGGTCTATACAATAGCTAAACCCCAGGGGCCACATTTGGAAAATTTTTTTTTACTCTGGCTGAAAAATGTTATCTTATAAATAATCTCATTGAATTTAGATGAGAAGTATGCTGCTTAATGGGTGTAAATCAGCTGACCTCTGGTCCAAAGCAGAAAACATGAGGAGCCAATACTTATTTGTTTATAACTCTAAGTGCCTTAAAGATATTCTTTAATCTTGCTGAGTAATCAGAGTATAGATCTGTGCCATTCATTGTTCTCCACTTTGAAAGGAATACACAGATAATATGAGAGCACATCAGAGGAAAATATCCGGAGCTCTGCGGCTGTTAAATAGCAGCTCGTACCTCTGCAGATTGGTGTTGCTCAGGAAGGTATGCTTTGTCCACCCTGTAGACCTCGATATGGAACAGTGTGATAAGGTAAAATGGCAAAAGACCACTCTTAAATCCTGCCAGTGTAGCCATTGGTAACTAGCCTGTTTGGGCTTTGTGACTGCGGATTTTTTTTGGTTCAGAAACAGGTGTTGATCCAATGGGGCTGGGATTAAGACAGCCCGAAAAGACGGTGTGCATTTGTATTGAGTAGAACTGGTGCCTTGAAAGGCAAGTATAGAAAATGAATAGTTTGAGGACAGTGCTTGTGAGCTAGGAGGACTTTTGTCATGTTCCTCTGGGGTAGCTGAAGACTCAAATTCAGTAGTTTCATTCCTGTCAGACCATTGTAACTGGGAGACAAATCAATTCCTCTTTGTTTAAGAGCAGTTCTGTGAATGCTTGATCAATGTTCACTTCCCCTTTTGCCTCTTCACACAGCTAAGTGATTGGTACCCTTGTTGTGGTATATAGCATTTGTTAGTCACAGACCTCATTGTGCAGTGTTTATCACCTGGAAAGTCCAGGACTTAGAAGAACACTTTATTTGATCTACATGGGACTGTCCAACCAAAGGATGTATTTTTCTTCAGAGCGAGATCTAAAGTCTCATTTTATAAACAACCATGTTGAATTACACAGAGAAGAGACGGCCAATTTACTACTAACAAGTTAATCACAGTTGAAGGTTTTTTTTTCCTGGAATGCAAATGAGATGGAAAGGACCGTTCCCTCTATTATGGCTGACAGTACTTTAAACCTGTCACCCCTTCTTGGATCTTTTAGGTAGCCTTCATCCCTCAAAAATGATATGCCACAATCTGTAATAACTTTGGGTGGGAAGTAATAGGAACATCAAAATAATTGTTTAAAATCACAGGAGTTGTGAAAGCCGCTCTCTAGCTACCGAAGTGCTGAGTGGCACAGAACAAAGAGGATTCACTCCAACTTCACCATTCAAAAGTACGGAGCAATTCAAGCTTTCCAAAGCCCACAGGATTTAGCAAGGAAAAGGTCTTGCAAGTCGAGTGTGTGTCAGCTGACAAATTCCTGCCCAGTTGACACAGAGGCAAGAGTTTCTCCTATTGTCTTGCCTTTGATGCTTTGTACACTGTGATAACACTTCTCCCCCTTTTTCCCAGAAGTATCTGATATGTTACGGAGACTTTAGCCTCATAAAGACATAATAGTACTCTTGAGGTGGCTACCAGTACAGCAAACCTGTCATAGGGCTACATTTATTGCCTGAATATACTTTGACTTGTGAAAAGGTGACCAGTTCTTTTTTTCCTTTGAGATTTCTTGGTTAGATAAGAGCCACTAATTCAGTCATGTCCTCCTTCAGCAAGTGAATTCAGTGAAAATACTCAGTTCCTTTTAGTGACGGCCATTATTTTTTCTACCATGTGTCAAAGAAAAGTATTCTTGAGCTCCTGCACCTTGTTGGATCTCCTTGAAAAAAAGACACTCTTAGAAGTTAAAGGGCTTCTCTCTATATATCCATCTGGAATATATATTGTTTATGGTGTTTGTAATTGTATTTACTTGACTGAAAGTATGCTGCAGATAAATATATCTGCAAATTTTCTTCTACTTATTATACATTCTTCTAGTACATAATGCACCATCTGTATTTAAGATTAACTCCAGAGACCAGAGGAGTACCTTCTAGTCACCACTTTCCCATCTTCCCTTTTTTTTTTTTTGGCTTTGTCTTCTTTGAAATTCATTTATTAACTTTTGGAGCTGTTTCCTCAGAATAGGTGAGGTGCCCTGCAAGCAGTTCCAAACAAGGTAAGCCATAGCAAAAGTCTTGATCCAGTTCATCTTCTTTCCAAGTAAACTTTGCTGTGATAGGATGCTCTAGTTCAGAGAATCTGTCTTTTATATTACCTTTGCTTCTTAAATAAATGATTCTTTTGGGGGAAGGTGTGTGGGGGGTGTCATACAATGAAAACTGCCTTTGAAATTCTCAAGATTTTGAGGGGTAGAGTTACCCATGCTCAGTTATACCATCCACCTAGATGGTAATTTAGGGATGGGAAATGATCTCTTTCTAAAAGTAAGCCAGCACCAAGGATATGGATTTAGGTATGAATTCAGATTCATATAAAAAGCTTAATCTGGAATACAGAGGTCACACTCTCCAATGGACATGGCTCTTCACAGTTTCTTTTCAACCAAAGTCTTCTCTGATTTAGCTACTGTATCAGACTAAGAAATTCTGGTGGCAGGAGCAATTCTGTGTTGAAATCCTTCACAGCAGAGGACTTCACCTATGTGACTTGGCTATTGATGCTCTCAATATGATAGCTTGATACATGGCATTTCTGATAAATCATTATTTTCTAAGGTTATATTTCTGTCCAAAGTCAGTATCACTTCTTGAAGGGAGTTTAGTTATGCACCAGAAGATAAACACTGAAAATCTTTGAAAGGCAAATTCTTTGCTAAACCATTCTGGTTTATGCAGTGCCTTTCCATAGCTCTTTACATGCCACTCAAAACCTTCCTTTTGAAGTAGCCCAGCTGCAGTCTGTTCTCTAGCTAGTGTAACTACAGGCATTTTCACTTACAGTTTTCAGGAGATGTTGTCATAGGCAATTTTATTTTCTACAAGACTGTAAGGCCAGACATTATTCTCACTGTTTGGATTTTAAATTATTTCCCACAGAAAATTATTTACTGATAAAGTCCAGAGAATTATTTTCTTTCTCCCAAGCAGAATTTTTTTGTTTGAGTAAGCAGTGAGTCTTATGGACTTTCAGTTATTTTTTGCAATATCATGGGAGATTTCAAAGACAGAAAGATGAATTAGGCCCCTGATTTTCACTGAGTTAGTTTTCAGTGAATAGGCTCCCGAGTCTCCTCTAGGTCTTTGAAAATCTTCCACATGATTCTTTTCATTCTTTGTGCATCCATTTCCCTGGCACTGCTGCTTTTCAAACCTCTATAGAAACACTCATGTGAACCTGGAGGAAATACGTGCTCTATAGTCAAATCCTAATTGCCCTACTGGGCCCATCTCATTAAATGTAATGTCTTATTATCCATCTATATCTTAGCCTTCAAACATAAAATGTGACCTTGGGCTGTGAACCCACTACAGCTTGCACAAGAGATCTTCAAGGGGAAACTAAGGTATCTAAAAAAGGTTTTTAATGATTGAGTAGGTGACCCTGATCTGAGCGAGCCACAGGATCAGAGCATCTGACATATACTATCTCACCATTTTGTGAAACAAATAGCTGCATTTTATAACAGTTCTTACCATTAAAAGCTTGATGTCATTTTTCCCAAGAATCAGTGAACAAAGAACTTCAGCTTTCTCTTTGCACATCAAAGCACTTGGACTCATGCGTAATTAACCCAATTGCCATTCTGTCCCTTCAGGATAAGTAAAGCCAGTGACTGGGTCCCATAATTGCTATGGTCTCAGCAATCATAAACCAGCAAAAATTATGAAGGATTTACTGGTGGAAGAAAGTCCAGGGTAAATAGCCTCAGGGTAAATAGCCTCAAAAGCCTTTGTGGACAGTAGCAGAAAACATTTTTCCTTGGATCTGGCCATATAAAATCCTCACTACATGTAGTTGTACATATACCACACTCTCCTTAAATGGTGTTCTAATCAGTGTCTATTTGGCTTCTGAAGACTCAAAATATGTAAAATTATAACTTCGGAAAAATTCTGACTGTTTTTATCAAACACCTACTAATAAAAAGTAAATCCCTCTCCAAGTGACATATTAAAGATGGTATGGTCCCTTTACATGACTGATGACTAATATAGCTAGAAAAATGTCACCGTTGTGACTAAGATTTCAATTCAAGAGCATAATTTTAAACATTTGAAATACCACACTATTTAAAAACTCATATGTTGATAATCTGGTAATCTAGGCTAAGAGTACAAGTATTAAGAAAATTATTTATTTTTATATATACACATATGTGCATACACATACATACAGACACATAAACACAACAGCTGTCAAAATGAAAACAAAATGAAGCAGTCAAATATAAAACTGACAAGTGGACACAGGGAGTTAGTGAAAAAAATCACAAATCTGATTCAAGATACGATATTAAAAACTGAAGCCTTTTCTTTTCCTCTTCAATCAATTAGTCAAAACATACTGTTAAACAACAAACACACCACTCATTAAAAGTAATGCTCCAGGAAGGAAATATTTCTCTTGCCCTTCAAAGGATAAAGGGATGGTAGATGAAGTTTTACGGTAAATGATTCATTAATTCCTCCTGTGGTAGTTGCAAAGCCAGAGATTCATAATTATACAGAAGAGAACCATGTGAAGCTGGGCTAGATTAACTGGATTTGGCCATGCATTTCCCATGGACTACTTCTTCCCCTATGGCAGCTATCTTGGGCACTTGCAGAAATCCCCAACACTTTATTACATACTGTTATCCGCATGGATGACACAGTACAATTGCTTTTTTTCTGCGCCTCTTAGATCTTTCTTCACTTAGTTACCTGTGAAGGTAGGACTGACTGTGTCAAAAGCCATGTATTGTAGAGAAAACTACAAGATGTGTTAGTGAAGCTGTAGTGGGAAGGGTCTGCTTGAAAGGTGAATGAAGCATTCTCTACAGTGGATACTTTACAGCGGGCTGCTTGAACTCAGGAAAGTAAGAAATGTTCCCAAAATAGCATATAGAGCTTAACAGGTACAAGTGGTCCAATTCGGATGTGACACAAATGGGAGCAGACAGAGGGCGTAAGCAACACTCCCTTGTGTTCGTGCTAGAGAGTCTAAGGTGGTATCACTTATGCAGCAAAGTGATTGGAAAACAGAGCTGAAACGGGAAAGTCGACATGCGAGAAGTGAAATGCAGAGCATAGTGCAGGACTGCTACTGTTTTTGGAAGATGGGCAGATGGGGAAGAAAACATGCACTATGTAGGCCAGAGGCTGAGCCTTGAAATGTATGGCTGTTTGATGAGTGTCTCCCAAGGTTCTCCCGACTTTGGCTTTGTGTAAGCAGTGATTTAAGTCAACGACACTGTCTTGTGGACCAAGTGTGTCTCATGGACTACCACATGAAGAAGCCTGGCACAAGGACATGAAAATGTGCCTGTGTGCTACCTATATGGAGATGCTTGTGGTGCCAATCTGTGCTGCAGATAGTTGCAACCTGCTTACTGAAATCACCTTTCACTTCTACTGAAGGAAGAAGGGCAGCTTTGCTCTACTGTTCTCTGGAGTTGGGATCTACAACTGTTTCCAAATTTATTTATGCATAACACAGGTCACAAGTTGTACCCCCTGATAAGTTAGGAACTGCTAAATCATCTAGATGTAAAGAAAAAAACAAACATCTGAATGCTTCTTCAAATATAGGAAAGATATTCATTCAAGTATTAGTTTAATTAATATTATGCAATTAATTCTCTCTGGAAGAATAGCAAATAGAACAGAAAGAATGAAAGAAAATGTTACAGGTGAGCATGCACGCCTTAGAAAAGTACGTCCTTTGTAAATGGGAGCCTTACCAAGGGGAAATAGATAAATTGTGGATTCAAGGGAAGTTCTATAAATCTTTTTCCTCAATGTATTGTTCACTTTCCCCGACACTCTTCTGTATGTCAATGGAAACATTCCCATTAGTAAATGTAAAGCGAATTATTCATATTGTTAAGTCCTTAAAACCTAAAGTATTTCTTACAAAATTAAAAGAACTGATTGAAGAAGTGTTATCTAGAGAGCTTGTTCTTAATCTCAGATGCCTAGCATTCATTCTCATGCTTCAAAAGTGCATGGAGGGATCTTTCATTTGGTACAGTATTACCTCTGACAGCATGAATTAAATCTGCTTGCAGTGGATGTTACCTGTGACTGGATGGAAACATTTATTAGGTCTAGTATGTGCTGCTCCAACAGACAATGAAAAAGATAAACAATTGATTGCAATCAAGAGACAAAACAAAAACATTGCAATAACATCACTTATTTGCATAGTTATCAGTAATCCATGGAGGATATAAGAAATCACTTTTAACGTGTATACTGCTGTACAAGTGTCTATGCTTTTTGAAATTAATATAAAAGCCTGTTTACGTAATCAGTAGCACATATCACATCAAAACTGTCCAACTACATTTCTCTCAATGTATTTGTAGCATCAGAAGTCACATTCCTAAACAGTATCATGTGTTAATTTCTTTACAAATAACATTTATGGAACAGCTTGTGAAAAACATTTACTGTAGAGTTACTTCTAAATCACTTCTGGCATTTATATCAAAAGAGCACTGCAGGATGTTCTTGATGCCCGACATATCAGAGGTATGGGCTGGGCTGAGCTGTGTGTTTTGTAGAATTCCAAATTGGTCTCTCTACTAGTTTGTAGCTATAGGATACTTTGAGGCAAAGTGTAGTTCCTTCTCCTTGCATCTATGAAGAGCCTCAGAGAAGAAACAGCCAAAGAGGGAAGCACTTGTCCTCCTGCTGTCGTGGTTCAGAAGTGTTGGCAGTGCAGCTGATGAGGCCTCCTGGAGATATTCAGCAAGCATATACTTGCACCAAAATACGAGGCAGAGTTTTGTTGCCCTTTATATATGAGGAGTTAAAGACAGTACATGAAGTAATGAATCTCAAACGAGAAAATAAAATGGTAGCACTAGAGCTTGGAGAGACGGATTCCTAGACCGTGCTTTTTTAACTGTCCTTGACACAGTGAATGAATTTAAGGAAGGGGCCTGGGGGAACAGATATCCTTACCAGACTGCACGGTGACTATTGGCCTCTATCATCCAGAATCTGGCCGGAGAGAAAGAGGAATGTTGATTTCAAGATTGATGTTGAATGGGCAGCTAGACTGCCTACTTGTGGGTAAAAATAAGAGTTCGTTTTCAGATGAGAGTTTTGGTGGGGTTTCTAGATGAAATTCTGCCTCTCCAAGAAAGGTAAGAGTTTCTTTCCCCAATATAAGTGATTTGCACTAACAAAGCCTTCATGGCAGTTATTCTTTTCTAGAACTCTTCAGAAATCGTAATTTCCCTTTCATCAGAAAGTGTGATTCCAATATTTCCCTCTCCAAAACAGAATACAACACCAAGTGACACTTTGTCACTTTGTCTCTGAAACAAAGCTGATGGGAGAAAAGAGTGTACAGAGATATTAATATAAATAAATACTTTATCTTTTTCTGCTCATTACAAGCTCTGCTCTTAGTATCACGTGTCATTGTATGTTGTTGTGCAACGAAAGTGCTTTGAGGACCTGACCTCTTTCTAACTGTATTCATTAGGAGTAAATAATCTAGGTCTAGAAATCTGAACCTGTCCCATCTCAATAATATATAATTAGCTTTTTCTCCTACCAGAGTCTTTAAGGGAAATCCCAATGACTTCAGTGGAAGCAGCACTGAGACTAAATTCCTTAAAATGTTAAAATTAAATGACACTCCAAGAGCAATACGGCTCCTCTTCCTGTTCCCAAAATGGACTAATACATTGATTTTGAATCCGTGGTTTGGAGAATCAGTCACAGATTAAGTGGGGTTTTTTTGAGGCAGGAATTAGAAGTATACCAGTGAGAGAATGCTTTAAATAAATTGTTTATATTGTCTGCCAACTTGTTTTGGTAGTTCAGCATGGCTGATGTTGATAAATTAGAATTATATATTGTGAAATGGCATGACATCTGTTCTAAGGGGGCAGAGGAATGCTTATGTGAAAGCCCCTCTTAATGAAGAGCAGTTGATATATGTGCGAGTACTTTTATAGTTTTGTCAAACAACATAAAAGTGTTATTCTGGATTTACTAGCAGGAAATAAAAACCAAATTGAAATAAGATTTTAAAATGGCACAAAATCCCAACACTTTTCATGGCACCAATAAAAAACTCACACATCCTGATAAATATGAAGCCTTAAAGCTGCAGTACTATCTTGTACGCAAAATCAAGAATATTATTTACTCAAGCAAAACTTACTGTCACTGGAAAATGAATAGGTATTATTCTCTGTATTGTCTTCGTTATAGTTTAAATGCAATTATTAATTGAAACACAGACTTCACCGTACCCTTTTAAATATATCTGTAGGGAGTCAATCCTGACATCTTGTTTTGCCATTCTTCCATCTTGAAACCTCAGTGAGGTTTTGGCTCAGTAACAATTCGCATGTAGTTTAAGGCAGTTTCAGGACACTCAGATTTTTAGTGTTCAGGTCTTAGAAGCATAATCCTGAATATGCTGTTGAGTCAGGTTATGGCTATTGACTTTTGAAATACAGATGATAAATTTTGTTTCTTTTTTTTCCATTTCGGAATGGAATATTTATGGACAAATGCTACTTCTCTTTCTTATTTCGATCCATCTCATTGACTTTAATGGAGAGCAACAGACAGGGTTTGGCCAGTGGCCACATAACATTGAAAACCAGACAATTCCACCTTTATCATGTTTCACATTTTTGCATCCATGTCTGCAGAGCAGTCAGTTGTTTTCAGTCAATTTTTGTAGTCTACCATTGCTTTTAACATCATATAGTCTATTTTTTTGTTTCTTTTTAACACTACTTCATCTCTCTCAGTAGCTGGCACTGGCTCTTGCTTTAGCTAGTTTTAGGACAGAGGAAAGTGTCTTGCTTGTTGCAACACAACATTGCAACACAAGTTTGCACACAATGGTGTATTGCTTGTTTCTCTGTCTGTGGACAAGTAAATCTACTTACAAATGTCTTCAAAGGAAGACAAATCCCTCTTCTCCTCCTCCTCATTAATATAAAAGAGAACCTCTTAGCAGAGTGTGAGGTGCTTGGGACAAGATACATGATGGTTTTATTAAAATAAACAATAATACAACCAAACTCTTCTGTAGATTGGGTTGTATTAAAACATTTTTTTCTTTCTAAAAGGGAAATGCAATGACTGCCTAATCTAGAATTAAGGTAATTCTAACTATTATTGACCAAATGTCAACAGACAAATAAGTTGGCTTGTTAGCCAACTTGTGAACAGAATCTGCAAGTGGGAAGGTGGGACCTGATTGTCTCTGCCTGGCAAGCAGGGACTCACCAACTTCAGCCTGTAAATAAGCGTGGTATAGTTGTTAACACTGATGAGGATCACTTCTTCTCTTGGAAGAAGAGCTCAGAATTACTGCAAAATGGGATTACAATATAGTATTTAGAGTCATTTATTTAAATCCCGTTAGGTATTCTTCTGCCCTTAAGCAGCAAAACGTATTTAGAGGGAAGGGAAGCCGAAGGCTGTGTTGAGCCTACCACCGCTCTGCTGTGATTTTACACATCCTGGGACCAGAGGGCAGCCTGTATCCTGCTCTCCTTTCTGGCCCTTAATGCAGAAAGGAAGAAAAGTAACATTTCTCTGGTGTTTCTCCCCCTCAGCTCTAGGAGGAGGGAATAACCTCAGCCCAAGGAAGAGGGGTAGAACTGAATTTTGGGCAAAAGTCAGGTGTTGGCTTAGAGAGCATGACATGATACAATTTGGGGTGAGGAATAGCAGGGGTTTACACTCCAGAGTATTGCATTAGCTGTTATAAGGATTGGTAACCAAAATGTGTTTGTAACTGAAGTAGAGCAATACTGTGCAGTCTGAAAACACAGTAAGGGCTGGCAGGCGGGAAAATCTGAGCAGAAAAATTTATTAATATCTCAGGCAGTAGTCTGAGTCCATTCATGATTTTTGATAGGGGTGACCAAGTTAGCCTGTTGTCTTACTTCAGCCTCGGATTGCCGGAGAAGGGAAAAACCGCAGTCAAACAGCTAATGGTTTCTGGCGCGGGAGATCTAGGGAGCTGAGTTATTTTCTCTTCCGGATTTGGAGAAATGTTGCATTCCCAGCCAGTGTACCATCACTTTATTTCACATGGTCATTTCTTGCTGTGCAGCAAGACTGGATTAAATTGTGCTAGAAACTGCAAAGAACCAGCTCAGGAATAAGGGAAGCTGAGTGCTCCCACTCAGGCTATTTACTTCATCTGTTCCTCTGATTTATGGACGTAGTGGGGGATTGACCTTCTCATGTTTGAAAACCTGTAGAGTAACCTGAAATCTCATAAGAAATGTCAGGATACTGAGTTAAAAACAGGCCAGTTTGAAGTCGAAATTTAGGTGCTGTAGATTTCTGTGCCTATGCAGGTAGGACCTGTCCTGACAGGAGATTAGCTCCTCCAATTACATTGGATAAGGTATCAGACCTAATGCATGTGTTTGTTAGGGCTTTTAACTTACACAGATCAGAATTTGATCAACTTGATATTGCAATTGTGAATATAGAAATCTTTCAAAATTCAAAATATAGTGTCCCAGGTGATTTGTAGAAGTAAAATACCTAGAAGTCTTGCACATTAACCATGCATACATTTTTATATGTTTTCATTTCAGGTCTAATAAAGTGATTTGTGTATGATCTGAATGCACCCGTTGTTTTAGAGTAATCAAGCCTGATTACAATTTTCCCTTTTTAGTCTCCTTAAAAACAAGCCTAAACCCAAACAAAAATAACAATTTTCTCATCTTCTGGGGTAACATGCAAATGAACTGCTGACTCATAAGTGTTTGTGTTTTGCACAGATTGCCAGCCTGGGAGAAAATGATGAGAGACTGTAACTTTCTGTAGCTTTTAAATTTTGTGGATGCCACTTGCTAATGTGTATGTGGGGTTTATGTCAGTGAAGGAGTCAGTATTTTATCCTCTAGGCCTTCCATTTAAAAAATTAACTCGTGATTAATTGCTGCATGCTTCCATTACTGCAATGTAGATGGATTTTAAAAGCCTTTTGACAAAAAGATGTACCTTGGGGCTTTTTAAATGCAGTTGCTGCAGAGCACTCTGTAGTTTTGTTTTGTATTTTTTATATTCATAGTGATTGAAAAATCAACTTCAGTTAGGGTCACAGCATAATAACATCAGTTCTTTTCTTCTCCAAAGCTTGAATTTCTGTTTGTGTTTAAGAATCTGACAACCATATCTGAAGCTCATTGATTATCTGCTTATAATAGCTCATTGTCTTGATGGAACAGATCAACAAACCTTTTCCACTTTGTGGAATGTATTCCAAATAGCAACAAAACGGGGCCAAAGATATTTGGAGTTCAATTAGAATAATGATAATCTGGTTTATTTATTCTGAAAAAAAGAAATATCTAAAGAGTAACTTGTGCTCCATTTAAAGGGATTGTAATTTTCGATGAAATGAATTTTTCTCTTCACTGGTCTAAAGAGTATATTTATCTGGAGATTCTAGTATTGCCTCATAGTTTTATTTGCTTTTTCTCATAAATGAGAGGAACATCTTAAAACAGTGCATCTGTCCAGTTAATGCTATGTAATCTACTGAGTCTAAGGTTTTCTCCCCTAGATTTTTTTTTAAATTTTGTAAAATCCATTGCCCCCCACCAAATTTTAACAGTCATGCATGTAACTTGAAATTTGCTACTTCCTCATTAAATCTCACCAGATTGACATCGTTATTCAAGTGGATGGGGGTGGATGGCTTTCTTTTTTTCTTTGCATTTAAAATCCAAATAATCTGCTGGGTATTCTTGTTCCAGCTTCTTGGCCTTCTAATCTGTCCAAACATAACAGAAAACAGAAATATATCCTTTCTATGGTGAAACCAAGGCAACCTAGAGAATGTCTCTGCTGAAGAGCACAACTGACTGTCACAAATCAAAACAAATTGATAAATTACAGTTTGCAAAACACTGCAATAGGAAATTAATGTAGTGGCTTGGAATAAAGCAGATTTCAGCACTTTTGGACAATTGCTTACCACCATCTGCAAAAGAAAATTTTGTTTCTTTGTCATTGAATATACAGAGATTTTTATATAAACAGAATTGAATCCTTTCAAGAATCTGCATTTGATCACAAAAGAATGAAGTGATACTTCACAATAGATCTGATAAATGAGATATTTGTGTATGAACAGGCCCACTGATTTACCTCTGATTTTTAAAGAACTTTCAAAAAACAAAGTAGAAATTTAATGTTATGCTGTTTATTTTGGGAATCGAGTGTTTGAGCCATGTGCTGTAAGTGACTCAAATCTGGATGTTTGAATTTCTTATCAATATTTTGACAGAATGGATGTGATACACAGCCTTAAAATCAGTTAAAACGGTGGGCCAGGATGCCTATGAATATAACTCAAAGATGTGTATCATCCTAGGATACTGCCAGTTGGTTTTGGTACTTGATCACAGCAAAAAGCAGCAGTTAAATTTGGATCTGTCAGAAAAAGATTCTTGTTTGAAGAAGTAACGATTTTAGTGCTCAGTGCTCTAATTTTAGTACTGTGTAAAAACCTAGAGAAATTTTGATATCAGTATATCTACCTTGCATTAGTCCATATAAACACTTGGAATAGGAAATTATGGCTGAAATGAAACCAGTTGGCATTCTGACATTGATCTCAATATGAGATATATGTTATGGCTATTCGTGTCCTGTACCCCTCTTGGTGTGGCTGGACAACCTAGCTACCCTTAGCTACCTCTGGGCTTGTGTGACAGGAAAAATGAACTAATCCACTGTGATGGGGCAGCATTGCAGCATCATGCTCTGAGAATGCTACCAAGAAAACACATGCAAGCTCATCTTTTACTCTTTCATTTTTAAATGAGGCAGGTTTCCCTTGGAGCCTTTTGGTTAGAAGAAAAAAATAAATACTTACCAAAGGCTACTGACAAAATCTACACTTTTTCGCCTTCTTTTTTTTTTTTAATAGGAGAATGTGCAACCTCCCTTCTGGCAAAAAGATGTAAATTGTGAATTTTAAGAAACAAATCCTGCTGCACAGCAGGTTTAGACAGCCTGCTACAGTTGGGGCCTTAAGGCGTTCTGTGGCTTCCCTGTGGTAAGCCATGGTTCTCATTTGTAAAGCCAAGAGAATTCCCACTGTTGCTATAATCATATGCATGATCCTTCTTCCATCTCAGTGCTCCCAGCATCAGTTAAAAAAGAAAAATAGGCCAAATGTTGGTTGTTATGTAGTCAGCTATCCAAAAAGCTTAGGAACTTGGTATATTTTTCAGGATTTAATTTTGTCCTCAGGAAACGAATTAAGCTTTTTAGTGGAAATCTTTTAAAAAAAAAAAAAGAAAACAAAAAAGAAAAAAAAAAGAAATTACGAGCCACTGGGCTTGTGAATGTTTTCCTGATTCAGACATGAAAGTAAAGGCATCAGACTTTATTTTTGTTGAGATTTATTTAGGTAAAACATTGTCATTCTCCCATGAACTCTAGTTTTCCAAATATGGAAAATTCTTTCAGAAAAGGTATGAGTACATATTGTAATCCTTGCCATGGTATACTCTCACATGTTCGATCAGCTCCGTGCTTCGTGCCTTCCTGTCCGGAGTTTGATTCTGCATCTCTTCTGTTAATACCACTTGATGAACTCATTTCAGTATGTCCTTTTGATTCCCTTTATTCTTTTGATACACAGAAAATATAAGTCAGGGAGTTTCACATGTTTTGTTGGTAAAAGTACTTTGGTTTCTTTCAAGTCTTCCCTTTGAAAATGTCATTTTATATCCCCTCCTTCCTGTATTGTGAAAAAAATTGAATCTGTTCCATACTTACCTTCTCTGGGTCTTTCATGATGCTGTAAACCTCTGCCTTCCCCCTTTCTGTCCTCTGTCATTTTTTTTTATTGTTAAAGAGTGCCAGCCTGATGCTTCTTGCGCACTGTGGAAGCCGTTTCAGAAATTTCATTGTGCCTGCTGCCCTCCCGTGTGGAAGCAGGGAAAAACCTAGACTGGAAGGGACCTCTTGGAAGTCATCTTAACCCACCTACAACTGACAGCAGAGGTTTGGCTTAGGTTACCCATTGGCCCAAAAAGACAAGTCCCAAATTACTTCCAGCAAGAGTGATTCCACTACTCCACTTCTCTGGACAACCTCTTCTAATGTTTCATTGTTCTCACAGTGAAGAACTTTCTCATATAGACTGGTGAAATTTCCTTTTGAAGCAACCGATGCCCATTCCTTCTTGTCCTGTCACTGTGTCCTTGTGAAAAGAGTACCTCCGTCTTCTCTATAACTACTTTTTAGGTATTGAGAGAATGTGGTTAGACTCCCCTCTGCCTCCTCTCTTCTTTAGGTTGAGCAAACTGAATTCCTTCAACCTTTCAATGTGCGTCAAGGTCTCTAGCCCTCTAATCAACTTGGTGGCCCTTCACCGGACCATGTCCAATATTTCAATGTCTCTTTTGAAGTGGGGGTCCAAATCTAGACACATTATTCCAAGTGTGACCTAACAAATGCCAAATGAAATAGTGTCAATCTTTCACCTGTTGGTTTTACTTTAGTTGATGCAGTCAAGGCCCCAGGTTGGTTTCATTGCTGCAAGGATGCACACCCGGTCCAGTCAGTCCCTGGCCTGCACTGCTGCAAATACAAGATGTTACAATTATCTTTGTTAAACCTCATTCAATTAGTGTCGGCCCAGTCTACCAGCCTGTTGAGATCTCTGTATGGTGTAGTGTATAATATATACCTTGTTGTGTCTTACTCTGCTCTTTCTCCCAGAGTGTGAAGCAGAACTGTGTGCATCAATGAAGGTATGGACCCATGCTGGTTTTGCACAATAGCATATAATAACAAATAATAAGAAATAATAACAATAATAATAGTAATAATAAATTATTTAATAATTAAATTATGTCAATCTTATTTATTCTTATTGGTTGTTATTTGTTTATTATTATTTGTTATTATTTGTTTTCTGTTTTGTTCCCTGTTCCTTTACTGGTTATCAATAATGTTGTATTTGCCTTTTTGACCACCACTGCAGCTGACGGGATGTTTTCACAAAACTGTCCATGGTGATTCTGAGATCTGTTTCCTCAACTGCAACAGCTAATTCAGACCCAGCAGTGTATTTGAATAACAAGAGGGCGTTTTCTTCTCCGTACATATTCCTTTGAATTTATCAACACTGGATATCATCTATTATTTTATTGCCTAGTTTTTCAGCTTTGAGAAACAACTGAAATAATAGGAAATGGTATTGTTAAACAAAAACAAGTGTTCAGTATTTCTCACTATGCAAGAAGCAGAAGCCATCAAAAGAAGTTGCGAAATTTTCAAAACATAAGGAAATACATTTCTTTCTACACTATTTTAGATGCTGAAAGTATGTAAGATTTCAATATAAATTTGAAAAATATATTTAAAAGTGCTCTCTCAAGACTAACTAAATACAACACAGTCCAGGCTCAGCAAGTGCCAAACACAATGATTACTAAAATTTCTTTACTTGACTGATTCTTAATTATTTTCTTTCACCATGAGTATCTGTTGTTAGCTATTGTCAAAGGTAGAGTACTGGATTGTATGTTGTGATCTAGCACAGCCATTTAATGTTACAGTCCTGCAGAAAACCTTCATCAACTGCTCAGTCCATCTTAGATTGAAATTTCCCAAATAATTCTTTAACATCTACTTTCTTTTGTTGCTAAAGGCCCTCAGGAAACAAAATGTTGTTCTTAAGTGTGAAACATAGCCCTAGAAAACTGATGAATAGCATGTAACCTATTTTGAAGGAAATCATGGTGAGAAAATTCATTGCAAACAACCAAATGAATGTGCACAGAACCGTGTTGGAAAGATTCATCAGGAGCTGCTCATGTGCAAGCATTTCTAAGCGCAGTAGTGATCAGGATATGTATAAGAAGCAAACTCTTCCAAACTCACTGAAATTTGAGATGAAGACTACATATTGACAGATTTTTTTCCATAAACACTGGGTAGAGTCCACAGACTTTATTCCCAGTCAGTCCTGGGATGTCGAGTGAAGAGTACTTCTGGTTTGGGGTTGAGATATTCTCTCCCTCCTGTGTCCTTTTCTGCTTTTAGGAAAGAGGGTGGAGATGAGATCAAGCGCTTTAAACTTGTACTGCCACTGAAGGAAGAGACCCTGTCCTCCTTCCACCCCATTGCTTTATTCCCTTGCCTGCGTTCTCTCTGATGTTGCCACAAGTGTTCCTAGAAGGAACCGGCCTGGGTTAAACCCACGGAGGCAGACACATTATCAGAGAGATCCAGGACTACATTTGGCATCAGCATCTGTTCATGCCAGCTTAAAGTGTTAACACTATAGCTTAAACAAGCTTTATTTGCTAATATTTGCAACTTCAGTGAGCAGCTTTTACACTGCCAAATGGCTGTATAACATGGTAATCACACATATCTGCGCCAGAACTAGTCCCTTGAATTGCTACTGAATGTCTAAGCCTGTTAATTTTTGGTCTTCTTTTCCCACATTTGATAGAGAAATAAAAAAAAAAAAATGTGTCTTTAACAGTAGAGCCTGTAAGACCTCAAAAAGTAGTATATAAGAGGTTAATTTCTGATTTTTCCTCCGTGGAGTTGCTTGAATGTTCCCCATTGAGCTACTTGTTAGTGTAAAAGTCAGTTTCTTACTAAATAAAATGGTATCAGTAAGTGCTTGTTAGCTGAAGAGCTGGTCTGTAACTGCACATTTAAGTTAATTTTAGCAACTATTCAGACAAATTCTCACCTCCTCCCCTTCACAGATATGTTCTAATTCCCTAGGAAAAAGGCAGAAAAAAAGCCTGAAAAGGATGTTTCCAATTAGTGTGGCTTTATATTCTGTCTCTCTCTGCCAGGTAATTGAATAAAATGTGATACATTCTTTTGATCTTTGTGGAGATGGTGTAGGCTGTAGATATTGTTTCGTTACACAGTTCATGTTGACATAGATAGCATTACGCAACTTAGAGCTTCTTTGGCACAGCTCTGGAATCAAGTGTTCAGCAGTGATTAATGACCAAGAATACACAGACCTACTGTTGAGTCTAGGATCTCTCTGATCTCTGCTCCTGTTCTTTCTCTCAATTCCAGCATAAGTTTATGCGGCTTCTGTGAACACATCATTTCTGGTGACTTTTCATACAGCCTGTACTGCCAGCAGTTAGCATAGTGGTAGCGTAGAGCTAACGATCATTAAAATCTCAGTTGTCTTAATTCTTGCTTATTATATCTTTGATGCCCTTTCTCTGCCTTGCAATTTTTTATTTAGTGTTTAATATAGAAAAGGCTTTTAAACCTGCGCTAGACTTTTTTCCCAGTCCTTACACACTGTACAATCAATTAATACCCTTTGATATGTTATGCCAATTAAGTGATATGTGTGTGAACATAAATATTTAATTGTTAAAGGAGACATCACTTTGTCCTAAAGCTTTAATTAAATTAGATGCTTTTCAGATGATTGCCAAGATGAAACAGTCCATTATGAACATTTGCCACTGCAGGAGATTTCTGCTTATTGAAAGACAAAAGGGTAATTTCATCTAGGATTGTTGCAAACTGTACGAGTCCTTCATACTGATAAGGGAATTCTCCCTGTTTTAACCTTGATATGTACTGTAGTAATGAATTTATGAATCTTTAAAGTCAGTCACATCATTAAAGTGGGGATATGATGTTAGCACTGTCAAGTAAATGATAAGGATGAAAATTTATCTACATAACAGTTAAAGAGATCAGAGTCAGTACCAATTTGTCAATAATTACCATTGCTTTAAAAAGCAAAACTAACATGATAAAAGTAGGCAGCAGTGGGTCTTTTTTGTATAACAACTGGAGTTTGAATATTTCCAATGACACAGTCCTCATATGGCAAACTAAATATCCTTAACACCGGGCTGCTGAGGCACCTAAGCTATAACTCCCATGAGATACCTCCATGGTAATATGGAATCCAAGTGTTTCATTACCAATCCAAAATATTTCTGTTTTGGGGCAAAATGTTCCTGTATTGCTGTTTTGCCTAATTATCTGGATATCTTCCAGAGATCAGAATCCTGTTTTTTGATATGCTGTAGACTCTGTAGTCATGCGTATATCTCCCACAGAAAACACGTCACAGCAGTTTCCTTCAAAATATAGTACAGCTATGCATAATGTATGATAAGACTAGGGAGATGTGCTGTGTGAATCAAAGTTTTAATGTCCTAGTTTTCCAGATATTATTATCTATTCACTGTGTTTTTGAAGGAGCTCTGATTAAGAATCATGTCAGCTGTGACAAGCCATAAAGCCAAGCAAGACTTTCAGTGAGAACCTGAAAAAGACTCTGAACATGCTTTAATATTAAAATCAGTATTGGAGAACCTGGTTCTTATTTTGCCAGGGGGAAGAGGATTGTATCAATAGAATCCCACTTGCTGACAACATGGTGTCGACGAAGATCTTAGGGCAAGGAAATTCAAAGCACAATAGACTTTCTCTTTGTGGTTGACACGGCAGTTCTTACTCAGATGGTTGGTCTGTATTTGCTTCTTTGTATTTGTTGACCAGGTCTCTGAAAGAAAGGATGCAAAAATCCAACCCTCCTTGTCACCTTCGGACATACATGCTAAGTAGCTGAATGCCTGGCTTGACTTATCTGCCTCCTTGCTCTGCAGAGCACACAAATGTCAGCAAGACTGTTTAAATATAAAATAGAAGCTCAGCTTCACATCTGAGTGCAACCCTGTTGTGACATAATTGGAACTGGACCCTCTTGGGTTACCTGAAATATTTCCCTTCCTCAATATCAGACTCTGTTACTTGGAGTCTGCTTTAAAGTTTACGCTAATTGCAGTTCTGACGTAGGCTGCAGCCTTGTGGACATTTCAGCCATTTCAGTTGCTTACTCTCTGGGGTAGACACCTTGAAATAGTCAACAGTGTGTCTGATGCCGAGGTTATGTCTACACAGTGAGGGAAGTTGTATCTAGATTAAAATGGAAGTGAAAATCAAACACTTTGCTGTTTCTGCAGGAATATCGGGAGGGGTTCGCTCAATAATGTGAGATGCTCTTCTGTTTTACTGTAGGGCAAGATGTGATTGCTTAAGCAGTGGTGAGGGTTTTCAGTTGTTCCTTGGGTCTTGTCCAAGGAGACAGCGAAGGAACAGATTTGTGAAAGTGCTTTTAGGGTCCCAGGCATGGAACAAGTCTGAAATTAATTATTTTAGGTACCTGGGCAATTCTGTTGTCATGTTGTTTTCTTTAATGAAAATTGTATTTACTGAGCAGTATATTACTGAGTGTATTTATTGAACAATAAACAAAATTTATTTGATAATCTCAGTATTTTTATAGTTGACGGTAACTGCAAAAAAGAGAGCAGTGCAAAACTGTTTTACATACTATGAGCGACTGAAAATTTATTATGTTTTATTTAAGAATTTTAAGTATCATTAAAGCAGTAAGTTAGAGAAGGTGCTGTTTGGCTGAATGCTTTACCATCTACTAGCAAGGCAGCTCATAAATCTCTTAAAAAAATCATTTGAAAACTTAATACAGGGAATGAGTGCTTACTGGGTTCTGGGTGTTTATTGTTCACTTTTCTAGGTATTTTGTTTTGCTTTACTGGGGACAGTAAAAGGAGAAAAGGACGGGTGTGAGCGCAGGAGCATGCGGGTCAGCATGAAGGTCAGATTGAGAAAGTGGGAAGAAATCAGACCAGTGAGGGGGAAATGCATAGGTTTTCTTATAGAAGTGAGCAGAGAGTCAGCGTGGTGCCTGCATAAGCAGTAAGGGAAGCGTGTGCATTTTAAACGCATTCAAGGCTGACTTTTCAGTCCGAAGTTATTGCAGTTTTGCTTACATTGGCTGAAGGGAGGAAAGTTAACAAGTCACAAGACAGGCTGCAATAACATAATTGATCTTTTTTTTCTGGAAAATTGTCCTGATTTTGAGTGGGATCAACTTTATGCTTTTGGATCTACTGAAGCTGAGAGTACTGGCTATCTAAGTTCCAGCCCAGAAGAGGATGGATGAATGGACAGACCAGTTGCTCCTCTGGCCGCACTGGATCTCAGTGGCTGCCACCACCGAGTTGCAGCCTGGGCAGAAGGGCTTGGCAACCAGAGGGCTGGGAGCTGCTCCGAGGGCGCTCCTGTTTGGGCAAGGGGAAAGGGAGCCCTTGGGGGAGACAGGAGAGAGAGTGCTGGAGAACATTGCAGTGGGAGGTGCCTACAAAATAAAGAAGCAGACCCATGCGGAGGGAGGGATCAGGAAAAGCTGGCACTGCTTAATGCCCTGTTTCTCACTGGAAAGGGTGGGCTGGCCCATCTCCGGCAGAGATGCCGGCCTATCTCTGTCCTTGCCGGCACATCTCCATCCTTGCCAAGCAGAGCTGAGGCAGAATTGACAAAAGCAAGACAGTCAAGGAAAACCTGCTCTTCGTCTCCTGCCAGTTTCCCGTCCTCCTGCTGCCCTTGCCCATGCCTGCCCTCGCTAATGGCAGTAAGGCTGGAGGGTAAGGCATGAGGTGAAACTCACATATCAACATCACCGTGTGGCTGATTTTGTCAGGGAAATTGTGTGCAATGGGACCTGGGCTGGGCAAGGGCAACTTGAGCAGACTCTGAATATAAGTGTAGACAGGACCACATGTGACAGTCTGCGGAGAAGATTGTCCAAGGCCAACAAAATGCCCTTAGCTTGGATATCTGTTTGACAGCTGTTAACTGAGATAGCCACCTTCAAAGAGTTTGCCTGCCCATAGCATGTGAAAGGCTGCATTGGAGCTGCAGTGGGGTTGCTTTTGATGCCTTCTGCCAACGGAGGGGAAGGCAAAGTGCGCTCTCTGTTGGGTGCCATTTTGCCTTCCCTCTGCCCGCGTCCTCATTCCTCTCCTTGATGAAGATGATCAGTAAAACACCATCAGGGTTAGGCAATGGGAGTGTCAAAGTTGGTGCGAATGCAGTGAGCTGTACTTACTGGCTTCAGACTGACTGAAAATGCTGCTACCCAGGGGAAATTCTGCACAGGAATGGCCCATGCCCTTCTCCTCATGCCGCATTGTCCTGGGGCTGCACAAAATAGCACAAGCATGTATACACTGCATTTAGCTGGTTGCAGAATTTAATGCCAACCATCCTGCACTGTATGGCTGTGAAATGTGGGAAAAGCACAACGTTTGCCGTGTTTTAAGAAAAACACCCTTTACATTGGAACCTGCTGAAACAAGTGACTTCTGTGAGAATGGGCTTGTGATCCCTAAAGCAGTCATGCATACACGCATAGAGAATTGGAGTAACCCCAATAAAATCAAGAATACAACTCTGAGGAGAGAGGATATTTAGTTTGTATAAACGTTATCCTTGCACATGCAGATTGGTGCCAATTTACAACACTGATGGGGTTTTGTGCATACAGTCTTTGCAAATAACTTCATATGCAAGCTCTTTGTTTGCAAATTTGGAAGTGAGCCGAAAATTAAGCCTTAAGGAAATTTTTTCATAGCTAAGTACTAAAAGCTGTCTGATGCCCTGTGTAATGCAATGAAGAAGCTCACGCAGAACATTGATCTGCACTGACAGTATTTTTTTATGATAACCTCTATACTGCCCTGTGATTCAGTATGATGTGGGTGAGATGTTTGTGCTAGTACACAGGAAACCCTTGAACATAGAAATGAGTACTTACTAAAATAGATCACGTTCCCAAGGGGGAAACAGCAAAATGACATGAGATTCTTAGAATAAGGAATAACTAAAATTGCCCAATTATTTAAACTGAGGTATTTTTCTATCAATATAAGATCTTGCTGAGCTTCCAGAGCATAATTTAGAATAGGCATTGTGCCTGCAGTTCACAATATAAATATTTTATATGATCTCTCACACTGTTAGAATAATAGAGGTAGTGTTATTTAATCCACTCCTGGCAAAGCAGATGCTTGCCAGAATGCATAAAGCACTCAAGGAACTGTTTTTGTTGTAGTTGAAACTAGTTGGTAGAATGATTTATCTGAAGTTAGATTCCTTGTTGTGGAAGTGGATTTGATGATGCTTGTGAGACGCTATTTAAGGTTGTGTTGAAGGCTCATAAAAAAATACGTAGTCGATGGAAGTGTTGTTAACAACAGAAGGATGAAAAAAGCCTCCCTAAACGGTAAGCAGGTAAGGCAAGAGTCTTGGCTGAGTAGGAGAGCAGGGAAGGGGCTGGGAGAGACTCCATGTCTGTGAATTCTTTGAGTTGGACTTAGCAGAAATTGTGACCGCAAATAAGTGGAGTTGAATACACCTTTTAAAAAGCAGTTGCAAGCATAGGAATATAAAGCCTTAGCAGAGAACATGCAACTGGTGTGATCTCTGCATAGTGGTCTCAGAAAGTGTGTTGCAACCCAAAAGGGATGGAGAAGTTCAAAGTTTAATAAATCTTTTCCTAAAAATACCACCTTTGGAGTGTATTTTAATACCTCTCATGTGACAGTCATTGTCTCTTATTCTTTACCTGCAGCACATGTTTCAGTTGCCTATAGCTGATATACTCTGACTACAGTCCTTGGGTCTGATGTGGGTATTTGGGTGTCATAGGAGTTAGGGTAGGTAGTCCAAATACTCCTTCTCTAGCTTCCATTTATGAAAAGTGGAGGGGAGATGAATGTTGATTGCTAAGCACTATAATTTTGCACACTTGACCCAGGGTTGAGCAATCAGAATGGCACTGTTGCTAAAATCCTATGGAAAACATTTGATGCTGTGCCCTTTTCCCCGAGGCGATTGTGCCTAAAGCTATTATGCATAGAGAATGATAAAAAAAATGACCATTTGTTGTGTGCATTTGTTATGTGATATACTATGTCATTCAGCACTCTTCTGTTTTTTTACATTTTTTCTTTCGTGCTTATTGTAGCTTTTATTAATGTGTTTGATAACATGGCATCAGCTGCAAGGCAGAAATGTTTACTCTGCTGGGGTTTTGTTAAACTTTTCAGTATAGATTAAAAAACTTCAGCAGCCCCTGGATGGATAGGCTTGAGTTGGAAATTTATGGGCGAGCAACAAATATTATAATGCAGATGAGCCAGACGGGAGAAAGGGAAATTTATAATAAGGAACTCCTCTGGCAGTATTAATCTGCCTCATGTAGACTGCGTGATGAATCATCCCACATCGCCACAAGGACTGCCGCTGCTGCTGAGCTCTGTCAGCAAGTGGGACAATAAAAAGTGTGCGTGGAAGGGTGGGGTGGAGGGCACGTGCGAGGGATTAGGAAAGGGACAAAGAAAGAACAGCTATTTAAAACTGGACATCTCAACCCTGGCCAGTAGTTCGTGTTATATATATTTCATCCAATTTATTGGGTAAATCATTTCATATGCTCCATGAAATGCAATTTGCTTCCATGGCCAAGCATGACAAAGGTTTCACAGAATTGCAGCTGGCAAAGAGCTCTTCTAGGATAGTTAATTCAGGGCCTGTGAGATTGCTGAGGCGTCTTGTCAGAACATTAAATAATCACACAATGTCATGAGGGAATATCTATTTAAGAGCCCAATTTCTCAAGGGTCTGAGTACCTGTTACAATGTGCCGAGAACCCTTAATTCCCACCGACAAGAGCGGCAGCTAAGGGTGTTCCCAGCAGGCATTTAATAGAATTGTGCCCTTACTTCATTTGGCTGGGGTAAGCCCAGGCCAGCCAGGTGGAGCGACAGTAATCAAACAAGACAAGATAATGACAAATAGGGTTACATCCCAGCAGGAATGTTATTACTTGCAGATGAAGGAACATAGCCCGGTGTGAAGCCCCTGTAAAAATTAGGGCCAGATTTAAGGGTGCACTCTTAGGGGTTAAATTTGTGCCTTTGAGAAAGATCCGCCTGCACTCGCCCCATGCAAAAGATCTGTAAAAGGCAACACGAATCCTTTATCAGCCCAGACTGTCATCCTGTGGGAACAAGTGACAGAGCTCCCATCTGTGGTTCGGTCCAAAGTACTTCAGTGACTTAGACAGCCTCATGAGGGCTGTCTGCCTTACAAAGGTAGACGGCATTTCTTCCAGTGTTTGGGAAGCATAAAGCTCGAGTAGAGTAATTTCAGGGAAATTTGGGTGCTGAAGTTCCTTGAGCAGCATTCTTGGTGTGACTCAAGAGACAGAACAAAATTTGAAGTGGACAGATGGAGACTTATCACTAAGACTTTTTCCCTTCTTAAATACCTACAGCTTTATAAAGGAGAAGAATGTTAGATGCAATCAGAAGAGAACAGACATTGTAATTTGGCTTATGATACTTCTCTTAGGCAGAGATGAAGGTAGAAATGGTGTTCTTTTTTTTGGTATGAAGAAGCATTACAAAAGGAGTAAATGAGAAAGGAGCATGGCATTATGTTAAGCACTTTTGGGAGACTGAAAAGTTAAAATCAATCTCTGTGTTGTCAGGCTCTTAAGTGAGGAATGATGCATTAGACTACCTGATTTTATTTGATTTGTTGGGAAACCAGAGCTGCTGTGCTGTTTCTTGAATGGAATTACAGGCTTCATTTGAAGAGAGATGCAAAGCGCACACATCATTCTGGAAGAGATCAACATAAGCGTTTTCTATATCATGAGTAATGTTTACTGGAAGAAATCAAATTACTGTTACACAGACCATCTGTTTTCTGTGCATGCAATCATGTAAGTGTTTTAGGACAAGCCATCCTATTTAATCAATTGTAAATCTCTTATGGGAAGGCACTGTTTTCTGTGATAAAATCTATTTTTATGAAAAATGTAAGAGTTTTAAATACTGGTTTCTTCTGCATGAATATAGTGTACATATTGTTCATAACATGAAGCGTAGGGGTGTACAGCATTAGTTATTATCTGTCAAGAACTTAATTTTAGAGCTTTTTGGGTAACCATTTTTGGATATTTGTTGAATCTGCAGCTCATTGGTGTTCAACTATTATAGCAAATAACATAATGAGTAATACGGTCCATTTATATCCTGGGAAGTTGCTTCCTACCTAGATTTGGTAAATATATTATATAGGGTCTCTATTTTGTAGCATGCCTACCATGATAAAAGTGAATACTGGGGAAGATGATTATCCGTTGTCTAAATGCTTACACTTGGAAAGGGCTAAGAAAAAAAGGCATGGCTTGTTGGAAAATGACCCTGTGGAATGACATTAGAAAAACTTGAATTTATGGTGCAAGAAGTCAACAACAGAGTATGAGATTTACTTCATGTTTAAGGGTAGCACATTCATGGGTGTACATGGTCCTCTTCATTTTAGTGGATGCATAATTGAGCCTGCCTTTTTTTTATCACTTCTGTCAGCTTCCCTGATTTGTATATTGTCTTCAGGTGCACACAGGTTGCTCTTGAATTCAGGGGAAGCTAAAGATCTGCATCTTAAATAAAGTCTCCTCTGATTTCAAAAGAAGCTGGGTGCGCGCAATACCAGAAGTTGCACTGTATTGTATCAAATGCTCCTGAAATAAAAGAAAGGAACAAGAACTGTAAGTAACACAATTGGAAATTCCCTGAGAAGGTTGGCTGTCCTTCTCAATGAGGTCAGCAAGCCTGAATTTCATTTGTTCACACACTTTCAAATCAATAGTATTTTGTCTGAATAATTAGCTGCTTACTCGGGCTTGAAAAGTGTATGGTGCTAAATTCTAGCTTTTTCTTGGGTAAACATGAAGAGGCAAAGAGAGAGAAACAGATGGACTATGCATCTGGAAAAATGATAGTGCTTACACTCTGGTGCCATCCCACGGTACAGTGGAAGCTTTCTGCCGAGGGAAATGTCAGGTGAAATGAAAGTCCATTTTGAAGGCTGGACATCTCCATGTCTTACCTATTCCCACTTATTATAGTGTAACTTGTGAACTTCCAGTATGTGGCACAGGGAAAGCTGCCTACCAAACTGTGCTAATTAATCCTAGCACCTACCTAGACTTGGAGCTTACCTAGATCAGTCAAGAATCTGGTGAGAACTAGGTCATCAGTTAATCTTCTTTTATCAGTCTGCATTAATTCAGTAAAAGAAAAAAAAGCAGTACAAAGCAAAAGGCTTACAAAATCATATAGGTAATAGAGAGAGAAATATAAAGCATAAAAATGCAATTAGTAGTGGTCTAACAGTTTCACCCCATTCACAGTATTTTCTATTCAAATTCAGTGTCTCCTCTTTCAGAGAAGTATTAAATACAAGATAAATTGTTGCTTTTTTTTTTTCTTTTTGGGGGGGTGGTTCTTTTTACTTCCACTCTTCTTTTATTCAGAGGGAAGAAAACTGCGGTCAAATTGAGTATTTCGGAAAATCACAGAATCGTGTTGGTTAGAACAGACCTCTGAAGGGCATCAACAATGTCCTAGTCCAAGTGAGAGAAACGTTGCTCAGGGCCTTGTTCAGTTGAGTCTGGAGTACCTGTAAGGATGGAGATTCTCCAGCCTTTCCCAGCTACCTGTTCCTCAGTCTTCTTGTAACCGATGATTTTTCCCTAGAAGCTCATCTGGTTGCTCCCCATGTCCCTCACCCGCTTCAAGCCCCGTTAAGGTCTGGCTTCCCCAGTTTCTTCCAAGCAGGTCAGAACAAGGAAGTTCTGCCCCACTCCCAAGTAACCCCTTCATCCTCTATTTGTCCACACTGCCCATCTGCTGTGCCTGCATGACTTTCCATGTGGTGAGCTGGGAAGTCCCTGTGCTCCGGGGAGGCTGTCCTCGGCAAGCAGCTTGCTTTTCTGGGCCCCTTTGCTGTCTTGGTTTTCAGGAGACACTTTTCAGTTTGAGCTGTCAAAAACATTGATGCAAATGTTGGGCTTAGATTTTTCAAGTCGTCCTTCTTACTTCCCACTCTTCCATCGTCACATCCCCAAATCTTTTTCAGCAAGGTACAGCAGTGTAATCTGAGGGATATGAAAACATTGTATTTCCACAAGGTTTTATTTTTTAGCATGATTTTTCATTTGTATGTGAGTAAATTTACTACAGGTGGTGGTTTTTTAGTGTTTGTTTAGAAGTTGCCAAGTATTTAGACTCTTTTTTTGGGAAATTTTTTTTTCAGCCGGAACTTTGGAGCAGTCACCATGAGTTCCCTAACAGCTTCAGTAGAATAGGCATGATGTTTTCCAGTTGTATGGTCTGTTTTTATCCAAGAAAGATACATTGAAGTATTTACAATTGTCATAGAAGATATTGGACTAGTTCTAAGAACAGTAAATGCTAACATTGCTGCTTGGAAATTATCATATTATTATTATTATTAAGAAATAATTCAGCGAAATGACTTCATTTACTTAGTGGTAAAGAGGGTAGTAAACTATGAATTACTGTTGGTTGTCATAGTTACAGTATATTTTGATATAGTAGTTGTGTTCATCTAAACAGTAATAAAATTATTTCCTCAATGAGCAATTATAATGACTATTTTAAAATAAAAGTACAGGACTCCTGACTCCATTTTAAGTGGAGTAAGTAGAGAATACTGCTGTTTATTTTCAGAACTTCCTGTGTCTGCAGTGCTGATTACACTGAAGTGGGGATCAATGAGAAGGTGCCATATAGGAGACTTTATTTATAGTAGCTTTATAACGGATCTAAAGTGAGACGGTAGATTTCTATACCCATGACCTTTAATAGAAAAATCTCTGAAGAGAAGTTTCCAATTTCACCTCCAAAGTTACTCCTAGTGAAAGTCCTTTGTATTTTAGGCTTTGCGAGGATATTAAAATAGTTACCCATTCTTGGTTGGTTTCTTTTTTTTTTTTTTTCCTAAATTATTACAGTCTCTTGACTATTTGGTAGACATATCAGAAAATTATTCAAAGCTAGACATTTGCCCATTTCTGCTTTTAATAGGGTTCTTAAGTGTAGTATGCTTGGGGGTTTGCATGTTTGCTTTTTTGCACCCATGGCAGCTCAGTGGTCGTAGAGAATGTGATTTGTGTGTGTGTGTTCCGAATTCTCCTCTTCCACTTCTCTACCAGATGCACCAATTTCCTGAAGGAAATGGAACAGAAAAGTGTCATAGGTGATTATCATACTTGACTTTGAACTGGTCTCCTATAGATCACTTGGTGGTACAGGGAGGAAAAGAGGGAAACAGAAATGCCTGGTCACCATTCTGAAATCTGTTTAGGTCTGACCAGCTCATCCTTAAATAGGAAAAGACTATAGGTATTCAAAAAACCCACAAAACCAATGAATGATCTCTAAGGAAGACATTCTGGAGTGAAAAACAAATAGAAAAGATAATTTAGAGAAGGTCTAGGAAAGAGAATATGTGTATAATGTTGGGTTGAATGAACATTTCAGAAAGGATCATGGTCATTGCTGTAGTACCTGAACAGTCGAATGGAAACTTTAAAAATAAATACATTTAACACGGATGAAAGAAAAACTTACTCGAAATGTGCTCAGTTAACTAGTAGAATTGATAGATATAAGATACTATTGAGTAAAACACTGGAAGCTCTCTCCCACGTATTATTTCTCTACAACTAAATAGGGCAGCATAAAAGATTCTGGCACTTACTGAGCAATGATCCCCCCCAGGCTGCTTGTTTGGAAACCATCTCTTGGGATTTTTATTCCTCAATATTGGCTACTGTTGAAGTCAGGAAGTAGGAACTACTTGAATTATAGTATGATTTGAAATGATTTTTTCAGTGCCTTCATGTGCCACATTTGATCTCTATCTCCTCTCTGTCACAGGAAACCATCTAACACCCAGAGCAAGAAACATAAATTCACTTGGCTGTCCCATAGCTCTAAGGGACCTGATGCATGAATGGACTAGAGAAAGGAAAGAGAGAAAAACTCCAAAGACCTACAGGTCATCTTGCTGGCAGGGTGAGTAAATGTCCCGGCATCTCAGTCTTGTGTTGTCAGGTACACAATGAGTGATTCTGCTTTAAGCATTGCCTCAGAAATTTCCTCTCCAGTAATTGTTGAGAAAAAGATGGTAAAAACGTCTCCTGTTCCCAGGTTTCTGACACTGGTGCCCCACATGTGTTAGGAAGTACTAAGCCAGACACCTCCTATATTTTTAGTTTAAGCCTTGAACATGGATTTAATAGAATAGGCAGTTCTGTGTCATGGGGGGTTTTTTTATACATGTTGCGCTGTTAAGGCCCTTTTCAAATTGGGTGGGTAAAACAGAAATATTTAACTATTACCAAATCAGTCCAAACTCCTCATGATTCAAAAAGAGATCCAAAAGAGGAAAGAAAGGAAGAAAACACATTTTCCCAGTGCTGACAGTACTTAGACTCCTACGGTTCTGGACCTGTGTTCCCTGCTTTCCCTAGGCAATTTTTTCTTGCTTAAAAAACACAATGGAAAAATTTACCTAGCAGAGAAGCAAATGTGTAGTCGACTTATGTGATAGTCAGAACCTAATTATACGATCCCCTTTTCTTTCTGGGTTTCCCTGTTACAAAAAGTGGTAGAGGCAGAGACCACAGCAGTGTGTGGAGCATCTCCTCCAGTTCATAGCAGTGTGCCGGGAGGTCTGTCAAGTACCAACAAGCCAATCCAACAGATTCAAGAGTCCCGTGTACAGAGGATGACTTGTTTTTCAAACAGATGACGCAAATCAAAACAGATGACTACCATGGCAGAAAATCCAGAAAAATACCCTGAAGATTACCTTGGAGTCCTCCATCTGGTGGTTTGTGTCTCTACAAAAGACATAATAAAAATGTTGCCCTCCTCCATTGGGATGGCTGGAAGTGCCTCCGAGTGTGTGCTTCCCCACTGTATTTAGTCCTGCCCCTTTCTGCACCCAAAACGTCGGCAGGGCCCGTCTGCTTCTGTCTTCTCTGCCAGGGCAAAAGGCATGAGCTGAGTGAGCAGAGCAAACCCATCTTCTCTGCAACCCAGGCCCAGTAGTCACTTTTATTTTAAAGAGAATATAGGGCAGCTGAATTATGGTTTTAGCTGCGTGGCAGCCCACCTCAGCTAGGAACCTTAAGGCAATTTTCCAGAGCCTGCGACACAGCAGAACTAAACAAAGGGTGCTCCAGAGGACAGGTACTTTCCTGCCAACGGCTCTCTGATACGCAGTGCAATATCTACCAGTATAATAGTGCCTTTACAATTGCCACTACATGATGTGTTTAGTATAATATTAGGCTGTTTTTCTTAGCATACAAGCAATGTTTCGACTTTCGTGAAAGTCTGCTTTTTCCTACTGCACGTGTTTTGAGGGGATCTGTGTAAACACAAAGGCTGTCTGGGCTTTGCCATGACCTCCGTTATAGAAGAAGGGGCATTTTGCTGGTTTTGCTTTTTGTTTTGTTTTGGGTTGGGTTTTTTTGCTTTCAGTAAGTACTGCTCTGAGTGTGCTGAAAGATTATGCTGGTGCACAGGAGTCTTACAGAAATCAGGTTATTCCTTTGCCAACTTTGAACCCGGGGGGCAACAGCAACAACAGCCCTGCTCTCTGTTGCTGGATTCTGGGATCCACAGGGAAAGGTGTTCAGGGGATGGGGAGTCACTTTTCTGTTCTAGCAGCTGCTTCTTGCCTCCTTGTGGAGCAGATACAGCCTGTGGGCACGGGTTTGTCCGTATTTCATAGATAACACAGCATCTTCTTCAACAATGTAATTACACTCTCTTGTTTTAATACAGTAGTGTACATTCTGAACCACCACTTATTTCCCCCTTAGTTCTACTTTATTTTGTACAATATCTGTGAAATGGAGATGGGCTTGATGTGCATTGACACCGTGTTGCCATTAAGTGAGGGCCAGTATGACTGAGAACAATAAAGGTGTTCAGTAAAGGTGTCAACATAGCTGAAAATTAAAATTAATATTATTTTTATTCCAAAACAGTTTCTATGTGTATCGCTTTTGCAATTCACATATAAAATAAAATCATCCTCAAACTCAAATCTTATTGAAGCTTCATGAACATTACTACAGGGAAAATAAAGAATTTGGTGAATGATTAAACGTATAATTAAAGGTTTCACATTTAATCCTGTCACTGCGGTGATTTATGGTTTCCATTATTTTGTCTAAGTAATGTACTTCTTTTTTTTCTTCTGTTTTTTCTTTCCTTCATTGTTGTTAGTGTCTGTAATCTTATTGTAAGGAAATTTATCACAAGGACAACGTTTTTGTCCTCAGCTGCAAGGTACAGAGGAGAATTAAATCAAAACGTAGAAGATGCAGTACACTTCCCACTGCAGTTGGTGGGAAAATTGTGAAGTGTTTACAATATTGGGCCAGAAATGCTTTATGTGTAAGAACAAAGGGCAGAATATAGTCTCTGTGCTTCTCTGCTGTCATATTTAGGGCTGAAACAGGTGTCTTCAGCAGCCAGTCCCAGGAAGGCTCAATAAAGACATAGGGCCGGGACACACAATCTTCCTCTGTAGTGCATGCCAGGATTGGGTAGAAACCTGCAAACGCAGCAGAAACTGCCTTGAAATAGCCCATAGTGGAGGCTGAGCACAACCAAGTGCCTACAGGCTGCAGAGTCTGGGCTCTTCTCCAGACGTAGGTCCCCATGGCAGGCTTTTTTAAAAGGACCCATTAGGCTTCGTGGTCATCCTCACAGCCCACCAGATATGTGGGAACTCATTGCTTGTGTGATACTGAGGGGTCTTCCCTTCCTTACCAAGTCGCCCAGCCACTGGACTGTACTATCATCTCGTGAAGCTTTCTGCCAGCTGCATGAAATTTGCAACCTACTTCCCTCTGTCAGGGCTGGAGTGGGACTAGTGGACCACTCCCCACTCCTATTTTCCAGACCAGTCTGTAGTTCTGCTGGAAAGTGGGCGTCCAGGTCACCTCAGGGTGAGCAGAGCCTGGAAACGAGATCGCTCACACCCAAGTGTGCGCTCCAGCTGTATGCTTCTGTAATACAGGTTACTACCTCTTCCAGCTGCACCCTAGAAAACAAGGGTATTTTCCAAGAAGTGCAAATTTGGCTGTGTCTGTTAGGTGTACTCTGAGCAGATTTGAGATTTTGGGGCTTAGATGTTGTTTCAGGGTCACAGGGGCTCCTGAAGTTGAGATCAGTACCTTCTTGCCCAGGTGGAGATGTTTGTGGGACTTCAAAGAGGAAGACAGAATGAGAAAAGAGCTTCCGCAGCCACTGAACGAGCATTTCCTGGTGGCAGTAAATTCAGACACATAGATTTTTATGTGGTCCAAACTTCCTCTTGACCACGAACCCACCTAAAGGAATAAGATTTCTTCTTCTATCAACATATTGTACTAAGGTTCTCCTCTTAGAGTGATTTCACACAAGAATTGCTGTTCTTTTCCAGACTAGTGCAGGATGAAATAGATTGAGTTTTATTTCTGGTTGGGAGTTTAAGTTCACACCCATGTTAATTTCACCTAGAGCTCTTAACCAGAGCAGAAAAAATATGTTGTCTTGTGTTCACTGTTTTACCCTAAAGATGGCTTATGGATGCACTTACCGACAGTTCACAGCAATGTTTAATGCAGTTTAATTACGCTCTGTTGGAGGCATTGTAATTTACATTCTCCATAGCATTGTATAATGTTATTGTGCTTCTTCTTCTTCTTTGTCTCACTGAAAATATTTGGGCCATTTTGTTTTAATCCTCTGCAACAATTACAGTAGAAACTTCTGAGAAGAAGAGATCTTTAAAAGAATTGTGGCAGAATAAAAGAGCATAAAAGTGAGTTTTCTTGACAAATGGTTATGTAGAAAAGGACTTCTGTTTTGTCTTTTGTACTATGTCTCTTAGTCTTTTGGACAAGTTTTTCATTGCCCTAATATTTTTCAGCTATTGTTTCTTTTTTGTTGTTTTTTCTTTCTTCCCTTTTATTTATTCTTTTTTTCTGGCACAGTCTTTTAATATAGGTGACCAACAAGAACATGCTGTTCCAGGAACTTTGAAGAAGTCATAACTCCAGTACAGCCTTTCGTAATATTGTTTTGGGGATGATATTGCTGCTTTATGAGCAAATGTGTGTTTGTTTTAGGGAAGAATTTATTCACATGAAACTTTGTAATTTTTCCTTGAGTGATAATAACTAGTTTAAAATCTAGCAATCTGCATGAGAAGTTCCTGTTACTCAATCACCAGACCTTTAATTGGCAGCCTGGCATTTTCCCTGTCATCGCAGTTCCCATTTGGATCAGGGGTCCCTCAACATTTCCTAACAGCTTTCTTCAGGTCTGACTAACCTAAGTAACGGTTGGTCATTAGCATTCCTTCAGAATAATAATTAAATATGTATAACAAATCCATGCCTACAGCAGTATTGTGTTGTACCCTCTTGTTCACCTCTTGCTATTGTTGAAAGTCTCTTGGTGTAACTCATTTCACGGGTACAAAAAATAAGTTTAGTATCAGCTACCCTTTAGGATGGGTTGGGGTTGGCCGTATGTCTAGTCTTGCGCCGGGAAGCACAGGTGTGGGTCACCTCACAGCGAGCTGAATGGTCCCAGTGATTTCAGGAGGCTTCCTTGTGTGAGTCAGAGTTTAAAGAGTGTAGCATTTGTCTTCCTCATGAGAAGCTTCCAGAAGAGCATTGCTATATCCTGCCATCCATAATATATAGGCTTGACTGTGCTTAGGAGTGAATAATTTTTATTTTGGAATCGTCATATACATGCTTATTTTGACAACACTCTGGTTGGGTGGGTTTTTTTAATTTATTTATCAGACAAATGCCTTCTTTTCACAGTAGACTGAACAGTTTTTGCTTCTTCTGAGACATAGAATCCTAGCGTGTTAATTCATTTGAGCTTGAGGATTACTGCTCTTTAACTGTTTATGATCAAAAGTGTTAGCAAGACCCTTGGGGCAAACTCTTTGCTGGACTGAAATGGCACAGGTTATTTGAGCTCAACTGGTTGAGCTGTTCCATTATACGGCAGAGAAGAATTTGGCCCCTGGTCCAGAAGCCGATGGACTATACTGGAGTTTTTACCTACATTACTGGCATATAAAAGAGTACAAGTTTGTGGGCAGAGTATTTTTTCTGTCATCTGTCTGACTCAGTGTCGGTTGGACTCTCTAGATGCTGTAGCATTACGTATGCCATATTTAAAATTAAGAGATAGAATAGACATTGTCACAGACTGGGAATTCACGTGCAAAGATTGAGGCCTGTAGTGTAGGATGTAAAAAATACAGTTGAGATCCCTGAGAATGCAAGTTCAAAGCAGAAGCTTTGCTGCTCAGATGGGAGTCCTGTTGAGATAGAAAAGGTCCTTTTTTTTGTATCTCATAGTACATCTTTTTGCCTTTTTAACATGCAGTTCTTCTGTGACATTACAGCTGTTTCTTCAGAAAGCAGGGGCAAAAACTGCTGTTTGGTAGATGGCAAGGGAGAGCAGACACAAGGGAAATGGTGCTTGTTTTCTGAAATGCACATATTCTGTTATGCATTGCTGAATAGCAGGGGCATGCAGCTAGAAGGAGTTGGTTCAATGAGAAGTTTATGCAGAGGAGAGTTAGCGTTGTGACGTGAATGCATGTGCGAATTTTTCCTGCTTACTTGCTTTCAGGCTAAAGTTTTCCATTGCAAGAACCTCAAGCCAAAAGAGGCCTCAGAACCCGCATGAGGACAGCTTTCCTGAGAGGGGATTATCACTTTTTTGGTCACTAAGTTCTTTAAGAACTTTGACAGGCGTCACATAAGGCTTCTGGCTGAAGCAGCGCATCCGCAATTTGACTTGGTAGGCAGGGACACGCAGAGAGCTGGGCTGCGGCCCAACGCCTCTGATACTGCATCAGGCAGACCCGGACCCGGGGTGCAATGCCCGCAGCTGGTTTCTGCCATTTCAAACACAAGACAACCTTGTGCAAAAACCAGGCACGGAAGCTGTTCCTTTAATCCTCTCCTGTTCTGCTGTGCTGAACCCAGATGATATAATTCACGTACGTATATTTGTTACAAAGGAATAAAGTGCCATTCCCAAGAGCTGCTGAAGTCAGTCTGTCCTGGAATCTGTGTCAGGGACCCTACTTTCTTGTAGCGTTATAACATACCAGAATTAAGATTTGTAGCGGAATGGGATGCACTCAGAGAGAGAAATAAATGATGTCAAATTTAATGATTGTGTGGTATACCTTGATTCTCACTTTCCAGATTTCAATAAAACCCCTATAAAAATTATTATAAACACTTTGCCAATACTGTTGGGTTAACCCGTACTGTTAGTATTCAGGAAAGCAGCACAAGTGGTCTGGAAATTCAGAGCCAGACCTTTTGATGTAACAGAAAGGCAACATTTCTCTTTCTAACTACCTAATCCATACAAGAAAAAATGACTGAAAGACTCAGTTTATTTCCCACAAGCCATTAACAGCTACCTCTCCTTGCTTACCTCCCACTGCATCTGCTTTGATGAAATAATTGCATTCATTCTTGCTGAAATATTAGCATGAAATAATTAATATTTGCATTTAAAGGAATGTGTGTTTGAGCGTCATAGTTAATATTATGTTAAGGTGGAAGATGTTATTTTATTCACTGTTGCTGGCAGCCTAAGGCTGTACATTGAGCTTAAGTTTCTTAAGTTGCTTTTCCAATTGTAAGCAATAAAAATGCTTCTGTTTTGCAAGACAAATAGTGAACTTGGGTACCCTTATTTAGCGGCTTTTAAAGATTGACAGCAAGGTAGCCATTGCTCGGTGGTATTATAGAATTTTACAGGCTTGCCTAATACATAATCATGGTTTTGGATGGACACAAAATAAGACTGAAAAGTATGGCAGCTGTTTTAGTGAGCCTTATTCCTTTTTTCTTGATATACAGTTTTGTGGAGTGGGAGGGGGGAAGACGGTAGAGTGAATGGGAATCCCTGGGGAATTTTTGAGGCTGAATGGAAGGAGAACAATTCTGAGAGGTTTGATAGGACAACAACTGGCTTTCTCAATTGTGTGATTGCCTCTGGCTTTTGCATTTAACAGGCAGTAGAACTTCATTAATGGGAAGAAAGATGCTTTGGAGCAATAAAGATTGAGGGTTAATGAAAATGAGAAATGCCTTAAGTAAATGAGGAAAGCCTGTGGGAAAGGCAAGAGTGGCTGGAGCAATAGTCAAGTGAACAAAGTAAATCTGGGAGATGTGGAGAAAGAGAATTGGTATGATGGCATTGATAATATTTTTGTTCCCATAGACTTTGGCATTTATTCACTGTTTTGTCTCTATGCGTGTAAGCATACGTCCCACCAGCCTGGGTTTAAGCGTATCTGACTCCGCTTACTACATTAAATTTTTCTCCATACTCAACAAAACTTTTAGAGAATAATACTCTAAATTGCTACCCAAGGTATCTTAAATGGGTTTCTGTTAAAATGGAGAGATCCTTAAGTAAACAAATGGAATATTAAATCCATATCCACACAGCGCTCTGGCCTTCTGGCTTTCTTTTTCCTCGGGCAACCCTGGACTAGCATGGGAAATTTTACTGTCTTCAAATGCATTAAATATATTGATCTGCAGAAAGCTTTGGCGTCGGGTTGTCTGTAGCCTGTGTCATGCTGTTGAAAAGGAAATGCTTTTGCCTCTGTCTACAGAAGGAACAAAATAAAAAGCATTATCAGGGTTTCAAATCACTGTGGAAGCTGGAGAGGCCAGGGGAATTGGCTAATAGCAGCTGTATTGCAATTAGTAGGGAAGAGCTTGGCTAAGAGCAGCAATGGTTCTTTTTAGCATCTCAGAAAACTTTAAACTGTATTTTTGGAAAAATTATTTGTTCAGAAGCAACCTATATAGTCAGTACATACCTTCTCACCAGGGTCAGCAACATTTTGGAGGGGATACTTCACTTATCCTTTCCCATTTATAACATCATGTTCTTTCTTCATAATGGGGTTCCCTTGATGTCAGTACAGTCTTCATTGAGTTCTGGACTCACTTCAAGCTGTGAGGGGATCATATAGAGCCACTTAATTTTGCCTTCTATTTTTCTTTTTCAATGATTTGCTCAGGTTCAGTGATTTGTGCCTATAATTCTCTTAGTGCTCGATCAGGTGAAATGTTAGTTATGCAAATACTGCTCCCCTTGAAATAACAACTGATGCGAATTGTCCTTCATCCTCTTCTCACAGAGCACTAAGTCCAGGCGCCAGCTACAACAGGGATAGAATGTTTGTAGTTTTTCCATCATAGAGGTTGACTGAAAAAAACGTGACTTTGGTTATTGAAACCAACCTGGGTTCACCAAAATTAGTTAGAGGACATGACTGCTATCCTGAGTCACTTCCTACTCCATTGAATAATTACTTTTTTCCCCTCGGTAATTTCCTGAAGAAACTTTTCCTTTAATCAGGCCCAAATGGGCCTTTCAAACACCTTTTGCTGCACTGCATAAACACATCCCCTTACAGTGTCCATGACCTTAACACCACACACTACACAAAACTCCCTTGCTCCCACCAGCACCAACACACACCTCTCTCTACCCATCACACTCCTCTCTTCCCTGCCAGATGGCACTGAGTTACTTACTGCACTTTGCTGTACGGGACATCTGCTGCTGCTGTTACCAGCATCCCGTGCACAGGCATCTCCCTGACGTGTGGGTTTTGTGCAGCCACAGGTGCTTGAGGTTCCTGCCTCATCCCTCCTGAACGTAGTGTAAAGTGGTGTAATGGGGAGCGCAGAAGGAGCAGCAGTGGCATGGCACCCCTCTCCTGAGCTAGCCACGCTGGATTTGAGAATTAAGCGTTCTTCTGGGTGCCACCAGCTCTTCGGAATGGGGGGGGTAGGGGGCTATTGGTCTGAGTTTTGTTTTTAAAATGTTGTTTATGAATGGTCATCCATTTTTTTTTTTTTCTAAAACATTCCTGTAAGTATTTCCACTCATATGGTAGTTCACTCCTCAGTGCCGACATTGCAGCTGTTCTATGTGCTTTTTTGTTTTACTTCGGTAACATCGAGTGCTTACAGGCTTCCTTAGAAGATGCCTTTAGGGATCCATTTTTCTGAGTGTCCGTGCCCCCTCCACAGGTGCTGCTATTTTGCTTTCTTAGTTCTGATATTCAGTTATCCTCCCAAAGAGGAGGAGAGGCTTCCTGAGAGGCCCAGGTGAAAGCTGTCTTCTCATTACAGACAGTTCTTAGCTGGTGTCCACCAGCCAGTAGTGGAGTTTATCTTGCTGTGGAGGTGTACTGGAGTGAGAGAAGCAACTTCTTATGGTGAGATAAAACTGCCTTGCAAATAGTAATAAGATGTGTTTCCTAGTTTATATCTTGTAGTTAGTTATCATAAATATATAATATAATCTTTGGTTTCCTGAAGGAAGTGTTTTACTGGAGCAATTTGTTTGTGTTATACTTCAGCTTTGAAATGCAATTTTTTTTATAGCGCATAAATAAGGGTGCTGCTGGGGTGAATTCAAATTATTTTCTCTTGTGTAGCTATTTAGTATCCTCTCTGTAGTATTGAAAGAAGAGGGGTTGGAAGCTGTCTCTATTCCTTCAGTATCAGGGTGGAGGTGACTTACTAGAAGAAAACAATAAGGCTGTTTAGTCTGTGGCACTAGTGGCTTAGGGTCAGATGGAGGTAGAGGGGGCTGAGATGTGGGTGAGATGGGGAAAGAAGAGGAGAGACTTGAAGTTGTATCTTAAATTACATGAACACTGATCAGTGTGACCTCTGCTATCAAGTAGAAGCTTAAATAAGGAGTATGGGATTGGGAGGGACCTCCTGAGTCATCCTGTCTTTCCTCTTGCCATCACAGCTGCTGTAGTGTATAAATCCCTTTGAGAAGGCTGTCATAGTCCATCTTCAATTTAGCAGGGCTCTTTGCCCTGTTGGAGGCTGGTTGTTCCCCAGCTGAGCTCCTGTGAAAACTAGAAGCCTTGTAATCCTTGGCTAAGGCAAGTTCAAAGCCAGTTTATTTGTATTTGTTTTACTGCCAGTATTGTCCTTTAGCTTAAATGATTTTGCCTCTCTCTTGCCTGTGAAACTTTCTCCGGCTTTATTCTTGGAAGAGTTGACAAACTTAGGTCTTTGAAATGAATCTCTTCAGATCAGTGGGGTGGGGAGGTGGGTTTTGTTGTTTTGTTATTTTGAGTAGGTGTTCTATTTTCTCCATTTCTTTAAAATTGTTCTTTGTTTAGAAAAAAAAAAACCACAAACCCCTCTATGATCGCTCGGCATTTAAAATTATTTTTCTACCAGTTTCTACAAGATTGATGCTTCCTTATGTAGAACACATTTTTTGATGTATCTTGGGCTCTCCTGCATAGAGAGAGCTTATTGGTAGCTTGTAGGCATGTCGAGTAAGATGAATCTCCCTTAGCTCTGTATATCTATGTCTGAACTCGTCACCTTGGGCTGTCTGTGTAGTCAATGGAGAGAAATAGGTAGAGCTAGGGTGAGATTAATCTGACCTATTTCAAGCACCTAATTTAGGATGAAAGAAATTGCACCCTAAACCTCTGAGAATCATGGAAGCTGGAGGTGGCTTGCATTGATGAGAGTTTCTGCATTTAATCAGAATAATCCTACTCCTTCTGACTGGAAGATTAGCTCCTGGTTTATAGTGGTAATTCTTGTTACTGTCTGAGTGCATGCCTTTGTGTATATAATGGGAACACGCTAGAATATAATGGTACTGCTTCTTGGTTCTTAATGCATGTCTTCAAATGATGAAGACAAAAGCTAAGACCTGCTGTAGACAGGCTTGTACAAAATGGACCTTTTTTCTACATATTTCTGGAATAACAGACATGGAGGGCTGATTCTGCAATTAATCTTGCAAAATGCATGGATTTTTGAACTGTGTCCAAGACTTGAAGGCAGAAGTTCACTGTTGTCAAAGCAGGAGTCTCTTGGACGAAGATTATTTTTTTTATTATTTTTTTTAAGCTACTTAAAGCTGTTAGATGTCAGACAGGGCAGTGGGACTTTCTGGCTGTGCTAAGGAATAGGAAGGCAGACAGAGGACCTTAGACAGTGTAAAACTTTCTTCTTAATATTTCGGTTGAATAACACTTTGTGCAACCTGACCTACTAGTTAATATTCAAGTAATGTCACTGAGGACCTGGAGTACATCAAGAATTTTCAAGGTTGGTCAGTGCTGCGCAGACCTTGAAGGAAGTACAAAAGTGTTCAACGCACTTGAAAGGCTGATTTTCAATCTCATGCTAAAGCCAAGGATCAGCTTGGGCTTGTATCGATTTATTGTTCTCAGTCAATTCCTTTCTAAGGAGTCAGCAATGTCTGTAAAGACTTGCTGAATGACAGTTATTCAGAATTATTTGTAACAGCCTGTTTGGAAAAGCTTCACGGTTGTCCGCGAGCCTTGTAAGCGGTGTATCACAAAACGTACTCAAAGCTAGTGCAAGGCTATCAAAAAGTGGCTCCTCCAACATGTATACTGGTGGTCAGTGATGATCATAAAAGTTAATGAGTCTACTTGAAAATTCGTCTAGTTCCACACCACCCCCACCCCCCAAAGTGGAATTCCTCACCCAGAATGACTGGTTGTCAGACCAAGGAATATTAGTCCTGGGCTGGAGGGTAATGCAGGCTGGGGAAACATTTTCCACTTTGCTGGGGAAAGGGGAAGCATGTTCCTTCATTTGCAGACAGCGTCTGTTCAGAGCTGTTCAAATACACAGAGAGGTGAGGTGGATAAGAGGAGGGAATGCAGCTGAGAGATTCCAAAGCCATTGGACGAGCTGGTGGTCTGTGTGGGCCACGGTGGGGCAGACGCTTGTGTTCTCTGGTACATGCATCCAAAATGAATGGAGAGACTGCTATCAGTGTGAAATGTCAAGGGAATGAAATTTTGTCAGTGATATGGTGTTACGTCTTGCTCACCCCATCTCATGTAAATAGAAATCCCACTTACAGGTCCGTCTGCCAAGGCAGAAAATGAAGTGTATAGCTTTTGTGTGTTGCTGCTTTTATAGATTTTGAAATATTGAGTTGTTTACTTTCATAGCAGAGTTGCAGTTTCTGAAATTATGATAACATTCATCTAGTTTACATCTGCTGATGTGATGGCTGTGCATCACCTTGATGGTTTATGAATGGACAAAACAAACTTTATTACAGAGTCATTCTTACTCACAAGTCACACTCTGCTGTTTGGCTTGGCATGCACGGACTCCACTGTACAATTGTGCTTTTGTGGGGGCAGAGCTGATGGATACCGTCCAGAGTCTGTGTTCTCAGTGAGAAGCAGCTGCCAGAGCCTTTTGATGTCCCTGCAGAATTTCTCTACTTCTTTATCCTTGCAGTTGCTCCTGTGCTCGTAGGACTGAGGAATTATTTTTAGGGCAACGTGGCTCATCTAATACTGTGCTTCTACTCAGTTTGTAGACCTTGTGTAGGTTCTACTTCTCAATTAACTGCAATGCCTTATGTAGTCTAATGACACTGTTCCTAAATCATATCACATTTTGCTATCCCTTTATATCATACTTTTCGCTATCATTCCGTTGCCAGCTTCCTTGAAGGCTTGTAAGCCAACTACAAATTATGAGAGCTCATTCTGTCTCATTTGGCTGTACCGGCTGTCATTGCGTGAAAGCTTTATGGGTTGCTGGAGAGCAACTGTTTAGCTTGTTTCACTCATTTATAACCTAGCCTTGTGGGATTCCACAGTGCTATTGTATTTTTTTACTTTCGGAATAATAGATGTTGCAATTATGAGTATTGCAAGGATTGGAATTTCACAGGACCATAATGCTGGTGTTATCCATCTCTTCTTCAGTATCATCTGCTGTTGCAGTCTAAGGATCACCAAAACCTTTGGGGTTTGCCTTTGATAAGGGGTTGACCTTGATGCCTTTTCCGGATCTAGAAAACAATTTTTCGAACATGCTGGCTTTTAAAGCACTTAATTCTTGAAAGGAAACAGGGTTTATTAGTGAAGCTGTGGGCTACGTTTTTAAAACCAGACCTGATCTAAGGCCATCCTACTCATTGTGAGTCCAATTTATAATTTTTGGTTTGTGTGACCCTCTTAAACAGCAAAGGTGAAATACTTGCCTTTTTTTATGTAGGCCAAGCCTCATCAGTAATACCTTCTCCTGTGGTATGACAAACGGGCCTTCCTCCCGTCCCCGTGAACAAGTACAGTACTAAAAATCCTACTAATCTAAGTAAAATCAACTAAAAAAGAAATAAAATTAAAATTCCAGACAGTTTGTATCTGGAAAAGGAATTTGGATACTCTCAAATCTGAAATACCTCAGTATGTACTCATCTAGGTACTACAGTACTGCTTCATTTCAAACTTGTAACGTTTTAAAAATTCAGTCTTCTCCACAGGTTATGTGTATAGTAAGTGTTAGTTCAGACTCGTGTCTATATGCACATATGCAAAAATACAGGCTAGATATGCAGACTGATACATCTGTAGTTACTAAAGTTCTCTCAGGACATCAAGTCTGACCACGTGAGCTACTTTCTTTGGTCTTCTGTCAGCTTCCCCTTAATGACATGTTCCGCTTCTCTCTTCTGGACTGAATTTTCTCAGTTCTTGGCTTGATGGAGAGCTGCTGATCCTCCTCAGGCAGTACTTGGGACAATATGGAAACTAATGCAGCTGTGGAAGAGAAAGAGGCCAATCCATGCAGTCATTCATTTAAAAAAAAATAAAAAAAATACAGGCAATAATTTACTGGAAGAGATGAGGATAAGGAGCAAAGATGCGTACTTCAGGTGTAAAATATTTTGACTTCTAAAGTATTTAAGTTATGGTTTTAAGGAGATATAATAGTTAGAAAACCTACTTGCAATCAGGTCTTTTCAGATATTTTCCAGAGGAGCAATCTGGATGACTCTAGTTCAGCTCTATGAAAATCTTACAGGTTTTGAAATTTGTCACTTTGTGCTCAAAGAAAAACACGCCTTTGGACAATGCAAAATCAGTTCATGTCAAAAGGTCTATTTTCAGTCTTGAGTCCAGTTGATTAAATAGAGTTTTGGAGCCACAAAAGCTGTTGGACACAATATTATCATATTAATGAAGAATTTCACCTTTTAGAAAACAGTATGTTTGACAGATTATGTATTCCAAAATTTCTACCCAGGACCTTGTGATTATAAGACCAACTAATTGTCTAATATTAAACAATTATTGTGGACAATAGTGTCATCTGATTAGACTGTTAGAATTTGATCATCATACAACATGATGATCAAATTTATACTTTAACTGGTTTACAAATGTAAACAAGTGTTAATCCCCCTCTCTTTTCCATTGTTGTTGTTCACCAAGTCTGCTGGAAACAAAAATTTATAAAAGAAAGCAGTCTTTTGCTCTTTGACATCCAAGCTGACTCTTTAAAGGTGATTTAACTTTTTTTTTTAAAAAATGGAATTAGTAGTAGTAAACTGCATATCAGCTGAGAGCAATATGAGCCTCTTGTTAAAAAGGTTCATTAAATAATTAGTGGTAAGAAAAAAAAAAGTCAAAACACTAAGTTTGATATCGAAGTAGAATATAAGTTTTGGTTTAAGGGTAGTACATGAAGCTACTATGTGTACTGTCTTAGGTTTCTGAGGGGTCACCACATGAAAGACTGTGTATAAATTGTCATAGAAATACTTCAACACACTAAATAAAACTGTACAGTATGTTGGAAGAATAATCTCCTCAAGATGGATTGGAGTATAGCACCTATCTATGAAAACTTCCTAGCAAGCATAGTTCTTTCTCATGAAAAGATACACGCTACTTGCTTGTTTTAATCAAGGGAATCCCATGTTTGAAACTGTTAAATGCAGATTTTGTTGGAATAAAAATGCAAGATATTTGCTAGAATGTGCATACTTTAAGGGGAAAATATTTAAATACATTAGATAAGTGCTTCTGTAAGAGTGTGGGAGGTGCCATATAAAAGCCTCTGAAATAGGACTCTTCAGCAGTAATTCAAAGGACCACATTCATATTGCAAGGTTGACCCATATGATCCATTGGACTTCCATCTCTTTTCCCTCTCCCAAACAGTTTGCTGTGAGGTCCCAATTAGTTTAGTGGCAGAGGACCATCAACCTAGGATGATCATGACTGGTGGAAAAAAAAAAAGGGGGGGGGAGGAAGGAAAAAAAAAGATGGAGAGTCATACTTCTATGTCTCATTTTCTCTGCTGTTTTCCTCCACAAATCTTATAACCACTAGCACCTTGGATCTCCTGCAGTGCCTTGCTCCGCTTCCTCTGCATGGCATTTGCAGTTGTTGATGTGAGACCCAGTACAGGAGAAGATTTAGTGTAGGATTCCAGGAAAGGCAGTTTTAGACCATGTACCTGCTCCTTTTCTTCCAGCCGTGCTGGGCTAGAGGGGTGCTCTCACTGGCTGCCATAGACAAAGTTTCTGACATGGTAGGTGTAAGGGAAGGATGGAGAAAGCAAGGAAAAAAAAAAAAAAACCCTGAAGTGGAGCACTCCAGCTTCTTGTCTCCTTTACTTGATAAGTGGACTGGGATACTCCATGTGGTGGGAGCAGGGATATAGAGGAAGCAGAGATCAAAGTGGAGGCGTACTGAGCTGGGGCACTAGGAATGAATTTGTGAACTCTATCAGACTGGTACATGTCTCACTTGCTTTGTTTTATCTGATCCTGCAGACTGCAATCTTGGATCTGCACTTTTTAGTAACTTTTCTACAACTCTATTTGGAGTCCTGTTAAACTCCTATTTTACATATGCTACTGTAGTATCCAAGAGCAGAATTTTTTTCATTCTTTAGTCAGAGCTAAAATAATTTCTGTGTTATATTTGAACCTTAAGGTGTATTTTGGATAGTCTCAGGCAATCAAAGTTGGACTCTGTTTTTGCTGAATAAAATATATATAAAAATGTCTCAATGCACAGAAAATTCAGTCACATAATAATACATTTCTTTCAAGGTTTTTACAATTTCTTATGTTAGATGTGTGAAGAAAACATTTTCCAGCCTTCTGTTTCCCATTACCGTGCAAGGCTACGCTTTGCAGCTGTTCTGTAGCTTTATATGGAGAACTTGTTCAGTTCTTTGTGACACAGGATATAGTAGTCTGACCATTGCTCATACAAATTCAAAATATTCTTCAACTTCTAAGGCAATAAAAAAATCACTTCAAGCTTCTGAAGGCCAATGCAGCATAATGTACATATGTGGATTTCTGAACTGTGGAAACCCTCAACTGGTGCATATGTTGGTGTTAGTACAGGTCAATGTGGTTTTTGGAAGTTCACAACCTGCACGTGGAAGCTTTTGTCACCATGACTGCAGGAACCATAGTTCTCCTTTTCTATCAATGCACAAGAAAAAAGTGGTATCTAGGAAAATAGATGTACCAGGCAGGGGAACATCAGTACCAGGCTTCCAGTGCATTAAACACAGCGTGCCTTTTTTTGTGTAAAAGGAATCTTTTCTATCAATATCAGGTCTTGGTGACCCTAGTGACCTTGAGAAGCTTTCTCTAAGTTGTATGGTTTGGTCCCATGTCAGTTTTTAATTTCAAAGCCTGATTTTTAAGAGTGCTAGTTAAATGACAGTCTGTGCTGAACAGAAACAGATTAGCCTAGCTTTGCTAGGAGGAAGGCAAGTATTTACCTCTGTTGCTCTTATCTAGCACTAGGAGACACCTTTTGTTCTTAAAACTGGAAGCGTAAAGCTCTTTCAGCTACAAACGCTGACTCTGAAGTTTTGGCATCTTTTTGTCTCGTGTTTGTACAGCATTAAATATGATGGGGGCCTGGCCTGTGATTAGGACTTCTAAATGCTATTGGTGTATCAACAAAAATGATTCTAAGTGGGAACCTTAAAACTGGCTGTGACTTGGTCTCATTCCTGATGGCATTGCTTATTGAAAGTGTTTATCCTGTGTCTCTGAAAGATATCCGTGTGATTCCAATATTGCTTAGATCATAACTATTGACTGGTGCCAGTCAGCAGAGCTAAAGCGAGGAACACCTTGAATGAGAGCAGGCTGTCTGTTCAGTTAGTCCTAAGAGAGAGCCTAGGGTCTTTTCTCAAACTAGCTGCTGCCAGTTTCCCCCCATTGAGGGGAAAGAGAGCCCTCAATATTCTTTGTTTTATAATAAGTAAGAATTTTATTTTTTTTTGAGGATGTAAGTGGCATCCAGACTGCCACAATCTTTGCCTTTTCAATGAGCAGATTGGGAGATGAGAGAAAAACCTGTTGAAATTTGCTAAGGACTTCCCAAAAGAGCCTGGAACAAGACATAAGAGAAACAAGTAGATCCATTACAACCTTAGATAACAGCAATCCTCACAAAGGATATGAACAGGTTGCATTTGGGGTTGAAGGGGGGGTGGGTGTCTTGGATGTTTTTTGATATTTTTTTAATTTTTTTTTTTTAACAGATGCTGTATAGTATACTCCAGGGCACCAATAGACAGTTCATATTTCTCTTTTTGTTCCCATTCTGAAGTACCAGAAAAACAATTGTAATCTCTTCTCACTTCCCTTCTGGCGTTATTATAATGTATTTCCTGGGCATCTTCTGAGATAAATGTAACAAGTGTTAGCACATAGCTATTAAATCTTCTAAGACTACGAAATAGCTGTTCCTGCCTGTCCATTCACAGCCTTGTAAAAAAGCACCTTTTAACTACAAAATCTGTCAAAGGTATATGAAAGTCCTCACACTCTGTGTTTTCCCATTCTGCTGCCTGTTAAGCCTTGAATGTACAAAATAACATCAGTGTCAACTGATACTCTAGATTCATGCACGCACAACTGAGAGTGTAATAGAATCTTCTTTTTTTTTTATGGTTTCATTGTAGGACTCAATTAATACAGCCTTTGCTGTTCAATACTAATTTTGATACCTGTCCAGAATGAGATCTAGATTTCAGATGCTGTTTCAATCATGTTTAGTAGTTGGTAGTATAGATTGCTATTGTCTTTGGTTTAAGCTTAGAATTTGTTCCACCCTGCATAGCTTAAAATTTATCCCCATCCACAAGATCAGTTTTGCACTTGTGCACAGCAAATCTTTTCCCTGCCAAACGCACACAGTAATTTATTATTTTTTAGCCAATTAATTTGTATTATGCAATGCATATAAGACTTCTTAAGTGAAGCCCAACCTGTTTATAAATTACGACATTTAGGGGAGAGGAAGCGTTCTGTTATTGTTAGTTAAATGTTTTGGGGGTTTTTTAAGTGGTGGGTTTTTTCCCTTCTATTAATTCTACTAAAAGGATGATGTGGTTTTAAGGCAGCAGGGATGAGGAACTTAGTGTTGCCGTATCTTCAAATGGACGTATAGCCTTCTTTTTTAATTTAAATATATTTCTAAAAACCATGGTCCAGTAAAAATAAGTCCCTAGGAGATGTGAAAATGTCTGCTAGCTTTCTTTAAATTGAAGATCAGAAGACTCTTTTTTTTTTTTTTTTCCTCCCTTTCATCCTGCATTTTCAGATCCACAGATGATGTTTTTATTACAATGTTTTGTTTCCTAGGGGCAAGCTAAACAGTTGTCGTCAAAGTTATCTCCCAAATCTTCTTGCTTTTCTGCTCTCTTCTGCCTTGATAATCAAGGAACAAGATACTCACTGAAATTCTCCAAGGAGAATCTTTATTTTACTAATAACTCCCGTTCCAGGAAGCTATAAAGCTGTGTTCCCTTGCTGTTTTGTAAGGGAATAATGTGAGTACTACTGAAACCAAATACCTCTATTAATGCAAGATTAACCTGAATTTAATTCCTTGAGTCAGTGTTCCCACAGTAAATTGAATAATTCCACATTATGTCTTTGTCTCTTCCTAACGCATTGTTTAAGGCGGATGTTGTGTGGAGTGGGGTGCTGTTCACAATTCGGGTGATTTTAGTCATAGCTTACTTTATTTGGGGAATTTGTAGAGCCATGCTGGAACATGCAGACTCTTCCCTCCTCTCCCTGGCAGGAGCTGTATCTGCTGTAGTTGGATGTGGAGCACTGCTGTACCTGCAGAGATCAGAGCCAGCTGCTCTCTGTCAGTTGGACATACCATCATTTCTTAAAAAAATTAGGTGGGCTTAACAGCAATTTTAAGATTCAGTAGGCTGCAGGGAAATAAGTTTCGTACTGTGATCTCTTCATATGTTTTTGGCTCCTTTATAACCATACCGCTCAACTACTTCTCCAGTAAACTTGCTATAAAGAGTCCGGTGAAAGAAAGAGAGTGTGCTCCTAGCACAAACAGAAAAGAAAGAGCAAACCTGGCCTTTACCCCTTCCCTTTTCTTCCTCATCCTTCTTGAAGGGCTTAGCCGTGGAGTAACAGCCTGATATCTGCCCTCAGCTCTGAGCACAAGGCCTGGGTTGGGGTTCAGTGGGATTTCAAGTCACAGCAGGGGTGTATCATCCTCCTCTTACCTCCCCTCTAGCAGGTATGTAGTGTCAGGTGTTTCATGGCCCCCAGTAACATTATCACTGATATACAGACTACCTGTTTCCATTTCAAACAGGGAGAAAAATACCAGTTTCTTAACGCTGAAATATCACAACTTCCAGAAAAGTAATTTTGGATCAGTTTAGCGGGTATAACTATGTGTTAGTAAAAACTTCTTGACAAATTGCAGCTTGGGTACTTAACAGCATATAAGACAAACCAACACTATATTATGAAGAAGAAAATGAATAGTGCTGATGCTGTAGTATTTTACTGTTGTTAGCAATAAATTATTTGGAAATATTTCTGGAAAGGGATATATCAGTCTTGATTCTGCTCCTGTGGTGTTGTGGCTCCAGTCCAGTGATTAAACACTGAATATTTGCTCCTGTTTATTCCAGAATTAAGTCATGAATTAGCTTCAGTGTGATCTGAACCATGGCATTCATCGAACTGTGACTTGTTTCTAAGTTTGATGCGTTTGATGTGTTTAATAAGGTGTTCATAGAGTCCTCTTATTTGCCCAGTCTGGCCCTAATCCCTGAATGAAACCTCTAGGTCTCTCTTATGGTATTGTTTAAAGCGATTTATCAAACTTATGCTGATACTACTTAGACCTCCAGTCATACAGAACCCCACAGAACAGTTGAGGCTGGAAGGAGACTCTTGAGATCAACTGGTCCAACCCCTCTGCTCAAGCAAGGTCAGCTAGAGCAGGTTGCTGAGGATCTTCTGACAATACCCTTAAAGCACGCCAGGATGCTGTTGGACTTCTTTGTCATGAGGTACACTGCTGGCTCATGGTCAGCTTGTGGTCCACCAGGACCCCAAGGTTCTTCTCTACAAAGCTGCTTTCTAGTCACTTGGTCCCCAGCACATACTAGTGTTTGTGGTTATTCCTCCACCAATACAGGACTCTATAGCTCCCCTTATTTAAGTTAATGAGTTTCCACTCTGTCCTTTTTTCCAGTCTGTCCAGGTCCTGCTGCACAGCAGCATACCCATCTGGTGTATCAGTTGCTCCTCCCAGTTTTGCATCATCTACAAAGTTGCGGAGTGTGTACTCAGTTCTGTCATCCAGGTTATTAATGAAAGTCTTAATAGTATTGGCCCCAGTATAAATGTCTGGCATGTTCCACTAGTGGCTTGCCTTCAGCTGGACTTTGTGCTACTCGTCATAACCCTCTGGGCTTAGCAGCTCAGACAGTTTTCAGTCTGCCTCACTGCCTAATTTTCTATCCTGTACTGTGTTAGCTTGTCTGAGGCTGTTATAGGAGACAGTGTCAAAAGCCTTAGTAAGGTCAAGATAAACAACATCCACTGCTCTAACAAAATCCACCAAGCCGGACGCCTCATTGTAGAAGGTGATAAGGTTAGTTAAGCATGATTTCCCCTTTGTAAATCCATGCTGACGGCTCTTGGACACATTGCCTTTCACGTGTTCGGAAATGGTTTCCAAGATAAGTTGCTCTATCACTGTCCCAGGGCTTAAGGTGAAGCTGACTAGCCTGAGTCCAAGTCCACTCCCAAGTGCGTTAAATAACCCCTCCTGTACACGAAGCACAGATCACACCAAGTCCTTTGATTTAAAATAGTAATAACTGTCAAGTATTTAAGTGTAGTGACTCATGTTTTTTCAGGTTGGATCATTCTGCTCTGGGATGCAGCACTGTGGGCCAATCTAGTTTGGCAGCAGGGAGGCACTACACCAAAGGGAAATTTTGTGGTTCCTGGCATTTGCAAGCATATGTGAGAAATAGGCAGACTTAGCCTACAATAAAAGGCATTCCTGTCTTCATTATGGCATATTCTTCCTCGCGGGGAGGGGGGGGGCATGACACCAAAACCCCAAACAGCAACAGGTTGTTCTGACCCCCCTGTTCTATCCGTTGTTACCCCTAAGTGCAGACACTACTGCAGAGGTAGCAATGTGTCAGTGAAGTCTCCTCATTCCCTCTTTGTTCCAGGCTCTCTCACGTATCAGTCTTGAATGTTTTCTGCAACTGCAAATTGGCAGGTTGATGTACTTGAAGGCAGCCGCCCTTCAAGTGGGGCACTGTGCCTCATTGTAATTCATTTCTAGCCCATTGTAGCTGTTCCTTATTTCAGAAGCAAGGAATTTAGGTCTTCTTCCGGTGAACTGTGCTCCTTATACAATGATAAGGGGCAGGGGGGAAGCTTTTTAAGGCAGCTATTTTGTCTGTGCTCACAGTTCTACCACAGCAGCATGTTGTAATATAAAATTTAAGAGGTCAGTAAACAACTTGGCAGTAATTGAGCAATTCAAACAAAAGCTTCTCCTCAATATTTGGTGTTTGGGAGTGGGAGAGGAGAGAGCCAGGCATCCATTGTGCAATGTATTACCACAGTGGCTCCATTTTTAAAGAATTGTGTTTAATAAGTATAGTAACCATTACGAGACAATGGCAGGCTTTTTCCCATATCATCTTTGAATTTGTTTTTTGAAACTGATTGTTGAAACATTGCCACTAATGAGTCCTGTGTCTTCCAATGAAAGCAAAAAACCATGTGTATGCATTGGGGGATCTACAAGTCTGGGTTGGTTATGTCCCACAGTGTGAGGCTTTTCGACAATTTGGATCACAAAGATACATGATATGCAGATAATAAAGATACTGATTCATGTTGGTTTTCATGTTTTGTTTGGGTTTTTTTTAAGGCCTTTATGCACTTTTCCTGACCTAATAGTCTTAAAATATTCAGTCTATGATAAAGCTTACTTCAGTTAGGAGAAATGCACTAATCTTGTGATGTGACTTACTTTATTAAAAAAACCTCTGCATGTTAATTATTAGAAATCTGATTGTTTGTTTGTACTACCTGGTCAAGATTTGTTTTTATAGGCTATTGGATCATGCTATAATCGTCTAACAGATGGATGGTAGATTAGCAAAATACATGGATCTGAATTCTTCATCTATTTGCATCTCATCTCCTGTGGTGGTGAATTTCTGGAGCTACTGTTTAACAATTTTCAGGGAATATATAAAGGTCCCTTTCAGATTCTGATTATAATTCTGTTAGTGGGATAACACTTCTATAATAAATGAATTTACACCAATAACAGACATGAATTTTGGCACAATATATTCCATCTGCTTTTTTATTTGGGCATGGGAGGAAATCAGGTGTTTCCTTACACTGCTGACAAAGACATCCGCACGGATGACTTGTGCCTGGACGTCTCAAGGCTGAATGGCCCTGTCACCATGCTGAAGTGCCACCACATGAGGGGCAGCCAGCTCTGGGAGTATGATGCCGAGGTAGGAGCCATGTCAGGGGCAGCCCCGGGGTTTATTCTTGGTCGAGTAGGGCTGTATGGCAGGGGAGGCTGTGAGAGCCGGAGCCTGGGGACACAATGGAACGGGCTGCCCAGGGCAGTGGTGGAGTCACCATCCCTGGAGGTATTTAAAAGCCAGGCAGACATGGTGCTGAGGGACATGGGGCAGTGTTGGGTTGATGGTTGGACTCGATGGTCTTAAAGGTCCCTTCCAACTCAGGTGGTTCTATGGTTATTATCACAGACTTGCAGCGTGAGTTAAGCATCATTCACTTTGGTGTGCCTGTGCAGGATGTGGGACAGCATCTGCTGGAGCAGGGCTGGATAGGGAGACAGCACCACGATAAAAGAGATGAAGGGGCTGCCAGCTGGGGCAAGCACTGCAGTGACACCAAAACCAGCCAGTGACTGTGAAGAGACCTCCTAATATCCTACAAGCACACCAGGCCTTCATCGTCACCCCAGGAACACCATGGGGCCCAGTGCAGAAATGCCAGTCAGTGACATGGGGAAAGTCCAGAGCCATTGCTTTCAAATTGCTTTTTCACGTCTAGATTTTGAGGGAGCAAGTTTAGTGCAAAGTGCTGCTCAGGAAAGTAGTTAGTGCTGTTGCTTTATTCCATATACACATACATATATGTTTGTTTAAATTTCATACATGCTGTTGTGTCTAATTATTTTTGTTATATGATTAGAAGAGAGAGACGTGCTTTATTTTCAGGGTGGGAGTGTTTTTCTAGAAGTAACTTTATTGGTGGAACTTGTTGGTCCTTAACACGTACCACTTACAGTCTTTGTGCTTCCAGTTTACATATAGTGCTATAGGTATAGTGGGTTGACACTGATCAACAGCCACCCAGCCACTTTCTCACTCTCCACTCCTGCAGAATGGGGAGAAAATAGAAGAAAGATATAGAAGATTCATGGATTGAGGTAATGACAGTTTAACAGTGAAAGCAAAAGCTGTGCATACAGGCAAAACAAGGAGGAATTCATCCACTGTTCCCATCACCTCACCAGGCAGATGTCCGGCCACTTCTTGGGAAGTAGGGCCTCAGCATGTGTAACGGCTGCTTGGGAGGACAGTTACCATAACTATGAATATGTTCCCCATTCCTTCTCCTTGCCATGAGCTTTTATTGCTGAGCATGATGTCATATGGTATGGAAAATCCCTTTGATCAGTTTGGGTCTGTTGTCCTGTCTCTGCCTCCTCCCAACCTCTTGCCCACCCCAGCCTACTCCCTGGGTGATAGAGTTGCATAGAGCAGCAAAGAGAGGAAGCCTTGTCACTATGCAAGCCTTGTTCAGCAATAGCCAGAATGTGGGTGTGTTATTAACACTATTTTAGCCACAAACATAAAAACCAGCACAATGTGGGCTGCTATGAAGAAAGTTAACTCCATCCCACTCAGACTGAGTACAATCCCCACCCCTTATTCCATACCATTTGCATCATGCTCTAGTTCTATGTTATCTGATGAGTTTAAGTAGTCTCTGGCTGTCCCATTTATATATGGTTTCATTTCTATATCCTACTTGCACTTTTCCACTTACTTGCCTAACCCACACTGCATTACAACACTTGATCCTTCTATCCTGTTCCTTTTTTTTCTTTTTTTCTATTCTGTTGGTTTCTTATGCCTGAAGTTCCCTCTCACCAACACTTACACTACATGCTAAAACAGTCTTTACATCCAGCACTCAGGTTTATGTATCCTCATTAACGACTAACCTCTGTCCCTTGACGCATACACAGATAATGATTTCCACATTCCACAGGGCCCTGTCAAATGTCCATAAGAATGCTTGATGACTTGGGCTCCATCTGCCAAGGTGGACACTCAAGATAGGAGAGGCAACGTGTTGGATTGTTGGCTGTAAAGACCGGCCGGTGTTGGGTCATCACGATGCTTGCCCTGTTCCTTGTGAGGCTCGTTCTCTGGATTTTCAAGTTGTTCCTACTGTAGTACTTCCTAAAACATACAACTCAAATCGTGGGTTACTTTTCCCTCAAGGTTAAGTCTCCTTGAGGTACACACTGGATTTCTCCATCCTTCTCTGGTTTCCACCAAGTGCACCTGGGGCTTTGACAAAAGGTAATCCCAGGAATGGGTTTGTTTTTTCCCAAAGGAGGAGCAATCCATACTGCTTTTCCCAGCCACTTCCCTACATGCACTATGGGATCTTTATCTGTTCCCACAGTATGCAAGTGCTTTGTTTGGGCAGTTGCCTAGGATGGGTATCAACTCCAATAGCCTGGGGTTTTACACCTGAACAGCACTTAAATCTATGGTTTGTTGAGTTGAAGCTGAAAAGAGAAGTTGCAATAATTCCTTTTTCAGGCATCTGTTTCTAAAGGATAGGCAGTAGTGGTCCAGAAAGGCAGCATCCAGTAGCACCGCCTCTTGGCTGTCATTTGGCAAGGTTCATGGCTTCCCAACCCAGGCTGTTAGGGGAACTTGGGCTCCCCCCAAAAGATGTTTCAGTATGGTTGCAGTGGCCAAGACTGCTTTTTTGGTTTTTGTTTGGAGCTGCAGTGCAATTTTGAACTGATCTCCTCCTTGTCCCTGCTTATACTGATAATTGGTTTGGTTCACAAAGTAGTTTTGGTGTATATAAACAAAATTCCTTGAAGCAGGACTGTACAGGAAACTTCTTTCCAAGTGTGGTTCGGCCTCTAATGAGGACAGAAGACATTGGTGGTCCCTTTCAACAACTTGGTACCATTTCTGTATTGGGGAACTCCTGTCATGAGAACTGGGCAAAATGTAGTTTCAAGTAAAATGCCCCAGCTACAGATAGATGTAGGTATTCAGTGCCAATTACTTCAAAGTGCAACCTGAATAGAGTAGTGGAAGTAGTTGGTGGAAGCAAGGACGGGATGACTGGATGGGATACAGAGAAACTGTCTGAGTGACCAGGAACCAGATTAGGCAAGCTAAAGCCCAGATAGAATTAAATCTGGCTAGGGGCATCAAGGATAACAACAAAAAATTCTATAAGAACATCAGGGGTAAAGGCAAGACTAGGGAAGATGTGGGCCCTCTCAGGAAGGAGACAGGAGACCTGGTCACCCAGGATATGGAGAAGGCTGAGGTGCTGAATGACTTTTTTGCCTTGGCCTTCACAGGAAAGGGCTCCAACCTCACCACCCAAGTTGCAGGATGCAAAGGCAGGGTCTATGAGAATGAAGAACCGCCCACTATAGGAGAAGATCAGGTTCAAGACCATCTGAGGAACCTGAAGGTGTGTAAGTCCGTGGGACTGGATGAAATCCATCCATGGGTCCTGACGGAGTTAGCAGATGAAGTTGCAAAGCTGCTTTCCATTACATTTGAAAAGTCATGGCGGTCTGGTGAAGTTCCTGCTGATTGGAAAAGGGGAAACATAACCCCTGTTTTCAAAAAGGGAAAAAAGGATGACCCGGGGAACTACAGGCCAGTCAGTCTCTCCTCTGTGCCTGGCAAGATCATGGAGCAGATCCTCCTGGAAACTCTGCTAAGGCACATGGAAAATAAGGAGGTGATTGGTGACAGCCAACATCACTTCACCAAGGGCAAGTCATGCCTGACATATTTGGTGGCCTTCTGTGATGCCACAGCATTGGTAGATAAGGGGAGAGCAACAGACATCATCTACCTGGACTTACGCAAAGTGTTTGACACTGTCCCACATGACATCCTGGTCTCTAAATTGGAAAAGGCATGGATTTGATGGATGGACCACTTGGTGGATAAGGAACTGGCTAGGTGGCCGCACTCAAAGGGTTGCAGTCAATGGCTCAATGTCCACATGGAAACTGGTGACATGTGACATTCCTCAGGGGTCAGTACTGGGACCAGTGCTGTTTAACATCTTTGTCAGTGACATGGACAGTGGGATTGAGTGCACCCTCAGCAAGTTCGATGACGACACCAAGCCGCGCAGCACAGTCGACATGCTGGAGGGAAGGGATGCCATACAGAGGGACCTTGACTGGCTTGAGAGATGGGCCTGTGCAAACCTCATGAAGTTCAACCAGGCCAAGTGCAAGGTCCTGCACCTGGGTCATGGCAATCCCAGGCACAAACACAGGTTGGACAGAGAATGGCTTGAGAGCAGCCCTGAGGAGAAGGACTTGGGGGGGCTGGTGGACAAGAAGCTCAACATGAGCAGGCAATGTGCACTTGCAGCCCAGAAAGCCAAGCGCATCCTGGGCTGCATCAAAAGAAGTGTGGCCAGCAGGTCAAGGGAGGTGATTCTGCCCCTCTGCACCGCTCTGGTGAGACCCCACCTGGAGTGCTGCATCCAGCTCTAGAGTCTTCAACACAAGAAGGACATGGACCTGTTGGAGTGGGTCCAGGGGAGGGCCATGAAGATGATCAGAGGGCTGGAGCACCTCTCCTATGAAGGCAGGCTGAGAGAGTTGGGGTTGTTCAGCCTAGAGAAGTGAAGGCTCTGACGAGACCTTATAGCAGCTTTCCAGTACCTAAAGGGGGCCTACAGGAAAGATGGTGAGGGACTCTTTATCAGGGAGTGTTATGACAGGACACAGGGCAACAGCCTCAGACTGGAAGAGGGTAGATTTCGATTGGGCATCAGGAGGAAATTCTCTTCTGGTAAGGGTAGTAAGACACTGGAACGGGTTGCCCAGAGAAGTTGTGGATTCCCCATCCCTGAAGTGTTCAAGGCCAGGCTGGATGGGGCTTTGAGCAGCCTGGTCTAGTGGGAGATGTCCCTGCCCATGGCAGTGGGGTTGGAACTAGATGATCTTTAAGGTCCCTTCCAACCCGAACCATTCTGTGAAAGTGCAACCCAAATAGAGTAGTACAAATTTCCTTGTTACTTTAAACAGAGTTAGTGGACACTGCAGAGATTGCCAGGAGTCTCGGGTGTTGGGGTGGTCTACAAGCTGGGGCTTTTGTGTAAGGCCTGTGGAAGCAGTTTACGTCACGTAGATGATCCCTTGGAGTTGCATTCAGCTCTTTCCTGTGAAACGCTCCAACCTGAGACCTGCAGAGAAGCGAAGGGATGTCGCATTGACAACTCTTACCCATTAATTTCTGTGTGCTGATAATGCACTCGCTGCTGTGTGCCTTGGATGTTAATGGCATGAATGTTGAATGCACTTGAACTAACTAATCACAATAAATTCAAGAGTAATGGCTATTTTGCCATGGTTGTGTCTGATACCTATTTACATACTGGTTTTTCATGTAGGGTACTGTTTTTTCATGTAGGGAAGGTAAGTTGTGTTGAAGTAGACCTACAGATTTGATCTACCTGATTCCTGAAGGCAGGAGGCCAGAGAGGAGAGGGGATGCCCAAGCAATGCAAGAAGGGTTTTACTGGGCATGAGGCTGAAGGGAAGTGGTGCGGCTCTGAAGGTCTCCTGACATGACACAGCGGTTAAAGCTAACCCCTTTGAAAGGCAAAAAGGTTTGTAGTCCAGAGGGCTGGCTGAGCATACAGGAGTTGTGTGTAGGGCAGCCGTGACCAGCCAAGGCGCACAGAGCTTCTTAGTGGGGAAAAACCTACTTAAAGTTCCTTTGTGTTAGTCCGAATGCAGGGGTAGGGGGTAGCGTTAAGAAACGTAACTCTGCAGCCAGTGGTGAACAAATCTGTACAATGCTTTTCTTCTGAAGGCTTTCTTTTGCCTGAGTACAGGGCACAGCACTGGGTGGTTGTAATGTGATCGCTGCAGCTCTGCCCCAGTGGCCGACGTGCCGCCGCACTAACAGCGCGAGGCAGGAAAACCCTGCAGGGAAACTCAATACGGAGAGAATTACAATAGCTGGTCTTTGTGGCTGCAGGGGCATGCGTTTGGCTGTTGTGAGACTGTACAGGGATAAATAAGGGGACAACCTGTTTAAACTACGCAGCTGCAAAAACTCTTTTGCATGCTGCGTTTGACACGGTGCCGTTTGGTGGAAGGGAGAAGGTCAGAAACATTGCAAGGGTTCCTGGAGTGCCACGTTGCTTTCACACATCCAGAGCAGCAGGCATGCTGCTTTGTGTCACGTTTACTGGGGCAGGGTGTCCCTCCACTGAGGATAGCTTCCTCTTGTTTGGCCAAACAATAATCTAGAGCTTCCAAAAAAATCTGTCATAACTGCGGTAGCCAATTTGATTGTGGTTTTGTTTTTTTTTAATTTAAAAAAAAAAAAAGAAAAAAGTTTGAGCTTGAAAAGAATTGGAGTTCAGATGGAAATTGTTACAGAAATGAAGGAAACACTGGGATTTTCCATTGGCGCTCTCCTTTTCTCTCCAGCTCCATGTCTCCTCCCCTCCCAAGCAGGGCATACACAGCACATCACATGCAGTTAATTATTGTCAAAGACCCAGATCGTCGTTTTTCAGCTCATGAATAAAGCCTAAATGTATGGATGATGCTACAGAATTGTAGGCATAGTGTTACCATTAGTTTTGATTGACTTGGCTTTTTCTTAGATTTGGTTGACTTGGCTTTTTCTTAGATCCTCTGGGATTTTTTCCACATGCCTGACTGCTGTTGAGCAGAGAGCTGAACATATTTTTCCTGATCACTGCCGTGCTGAATCTGACCACTGAAAGTATAAGCCCTTCTGCGGCTCGTTAAGTCCTTTCATTTCTTTTTTTTTTTTCTTTTTTCCTCTCAGTATTTTACATTTCATAAGGTATTTGTACATCTGTGTTGGCCCTTGTCAGGACAGCCTCCTCTGTTCCTGTATTTCTCACGTATGCTATGAAGGGGCTGGAGGAATTAAACAAAATCACAGTCTAGAATGGTACAATGAACAGTTCTTTTCATCTTTCCAAAACTTATCATTTAGGTTTTGTGATATTCTATGATGGCTAGGAGGGCCTGAGACCCACAGCCTCACTGTTTCACTGTTCAGCTTGCTATTAGAATGTATTCCTTTCATTCCCACTGGGAGTTGGATTCAAGGAGGGGGGACTTCCTGGTACCGTGCTCCAGAGAACAAATGGAGTGTGTAAGGTCAAATATGGGTATCAGAAGAGGACATAAGTCATTCAAGGCAGACACAACTTCCTATTTTTTTTTTTTTTTCCCCCGACAATGTATGCTCTAGCATGGGCAAGAGATACAGAGCAACTAACGTAGACTGTTTTTATATTTCTGTGCCTTGTACCGTCCCTGCTAGTTGGTGCTTGAACCTGAGTATGTATAAAGATGAATTTTATAGCTTGCTTTCCTCTGTGATGGTAGAAGCACTTGGTATTGGTCATACTAATTATCCTTCAGTTCCTTAGGACAGTTTGGAAGAACTAAAGGGCATAAATATCACAAGTGGATTCTGTTTTAATTATGCAAATATTGGTTCTCATTGAATGATATTCTGGTACTTGAATGACTGTAGACTAGGGATTGAGTAGGCTTACTTTGTTGTATTGCAAGTGTCACCAGTCATCCGGGACTGAGAATTCTTCCAACTGAAGAGTAAAAAAATGCTGAGTATAGACATGTGGAAGTTTCAGCACTGAAACAGTCATTTGCTGAGGACAAACTAGGGAATGAGCATAGGAAAAGTACAGTATCTCCATGAAGCCATTAAAGACTAACTTGACTCTCTTCTGTGCCTTAGCACTTGGCATAGCCCCTAATGGATGGAAATTGGTTTGCTTAGTTTTACCTCTAAGTTGCTTCTTCAGTCGCTCTGCAGAAACCCCAGTCTTAAACTTAGCATTCTCAATATAAAATCCATTTTCATAGCCACTTGCTAATGCCTCCTCTCCTGCAAATCTCTTTCCAGTTTCACTTGCTTTCTGTGAATGAACATTAAAAATGCAGTGACAGTGGTGCGGAGTTCATAGATCTGTAACTTCCCATCTTCCTCTTTGAACCTCAAGACTTATTTTGAAACAATAACATCACAGAAAGTGGAAGAAGTGGAATACTCTGCTGTCCGTTCCCCAACTGCTGGGAGGAAAGGGCAAGAGGAGACATATTGCTTATATTTGCCCCAATAGGTACAAAATAAATCCAGGACACTGAATATTGGTGAATAATTTGTGTGTTACTTGTAAATTTGGACTGAATTGATCTAATAGTTTTGTCTCAGAAAAATTCCAGGACAATCCTGTTAGTGCGATTGTTCATGGTTTGGTGTGAGTTTTTTGCCTTCCCCCCTCCCCAATCTATATTTAGGATGATGAGAACACTTTCTTTGTCTCAGGTATAGAAAACATTAGCTGAAATGCCTCTTTTGCCTGAAAAATCTGAAGCTGTGTCCATCTTCTGACTTCTGCTACTTCAAGGATGGGATATACTGAGCTGGGGTTATCTTTGCTGTTTTGCAGCTCTGTCACACTGAAAACCAACATATTTATCAAGCAATACAGCAAGTGTTTATGTTGTCTGGGAGGATGAAGATTTTGATTCACCCATCTGCTCCAGTGCATGTGTAACATCAAAATTCAAAATTAGTAACTCTGTCTTGAGTTTTATGCCACCCTAGAAACGCTGATATGCCAGCAGGGAGCTGTTCTGGGATGTAATGGGCTTAAGTTACCTTGGACTAAGAAAATGCTCTGCACAGTAGGATATTGGATAAAAGGGAATGACTGCTGCTTTTTACTTTTGTATTTACGTGGATCCCTCGTTTCTTTTTAAGTGCTCAAACCCGTATATTTATTTTTGGATTTGGTAGAACGTTTTTTGTTTGTATTCAGATCAAACAAGCTTTGTGAGGTTTTGTGCATTTGTATTCGGTTTTGTTCAATGGCCAAACCAAGAAATGTTATCTATACAGCCTTACATTTGACTTTCTTTGCAGAGGCAGCAGTGAAATATTATGTGGGAAACGTGAGAGCTCTCTCACTGCGCTCTTTCACCACCAGTCAGTGTTATAGGAGATCTTAAGCTGCTGTAATACATCTGTTTGGGTTTCTTTGCTAGAGTGGATCCAGCTGAGGTATGGGACAGCTTCTGGGGCAAAAGCTGGTTTAGGTCCATGTTATATTAAGCACAAAGGCATGAACTTTAGGGTAACAATGGTTTCATTATATCCTAAAAAGACCTCATTGGACAGCATGTCTAAGACATAAATTACCCACAAGGACAGGAAAATTATTGCATGGTAAACCTCTAATACTCATCTTCAGTTTACATTTTGGAATATAGCATTATAAGAAAAAAATGCCTAAAGTGACTATTTGTGAATGAAAACTTGCATTAGCCCTGAATTTTAAAGTGTAATCATCAAATTGCTGGTGAAATATTTTGCTCTTAGGGCAGCTTGCATAGAATCTGTCAGTTTGCCAAAGAGCCTTTAATAACTTTCTTGTTTTTAGAGCACTTTGATTCCGAACTGTGCATTCTCAGAGAGAATGCGAAATAGGAGCTTGTAAAGCAAAGGCATTTCTCAGTCAGAGGCACCCAGAAGAAAAGGACCCTTTTGTTTTATTTTTCTGGCAAGATGCTGAATGGTAACTCTGAAGCAGTTTGGGCTACTCTTTGGAAGCCTGAAGCATCTTTGAACTGGCTTCCATGCTTTGGGAATATGAGAATAGACTTACAAAAGAGGATACAGCAAAGCTGATGTGAATATTGGAGCAAAGAACAGCCTGAAATTCACATTTTGCTCATCGAATGGTTCTCTCAATTTCGTTGAAGTACTTCTGTTTCATACAGATTTTACAGAGCTTTTAGCAACCCCACTCCCACCACTTTGCAAACGCCACTTCATTTTTGCAAGGGATTCCTGGTTATCTGTGGTGGTAGGAGACAGGGCAGAGAAGAACAATGACACTTGGGTGGCTGTGGAAAAACAAATACAAATAATACAACGCATATGCAAATCAAACTATTACATAAAAATGCACAGTAAAAGCGTAATGGAGATGAGATGTTGATGAGCTAATACTCACCTGAGCCAGGTGGACATTTGCCATATGAGCCTGGTTATTCGGGTGCGGAGTCCAAGCTGGCTCTGCCTGGAGCCAGCACAGATGCCTCTGCGCCTGTGGCTTGTGTAGTCCAGCGCCTGGGTACTCTGCCCACGGGTGGTGGCAAATTGGCTGGGTTTGGTATAAATGCATTTTCCAAATCTTTACTGGGACTTCTAGCACTGCAATTTTAGTCTCAGCTGAGTGTGTTTAACCCACTCTTAAGGCTATAAAAATCTTCCTTGTTGATAGGGGGGTTCCTGTTCTTCAGGATGAAACTCGGGGCATTCCTAGAAATGCCATGATATTGCTTTCTAGAAGACAGGTAAGATCTGAAGATTTCGGTTTTGAACAGACATGATTGTGTATAATTACTATTTGGAGGAAACTGAGAAAACAAACCCGTAAGCAATATTTTCAGTGTGTGTAGGAAAGGAAAGCTAGCAAAATGGAATAAATTGGAGAGGTGCCAGCAGAGTAAATGGGAGTAGTAAGAAGCGGTTGCTTTCTCCTAAGTTTCTGAATTTCCCATTTTAGTTGGACGTGAACATACTTGTTCATCAAACTTTTTAATTAACAATATGTAGACCCTCATAGCAGGTTTTTTTAGAATAGGACAAGTCTTACAAAGTTCACAAAATAAAAGTGAGTCTTTTAATAATAAACTAAGGCCAAGCAAGAACTTGGTGTGAGCACGTGCACGTCGTCTTGTAGTGTGGGTGAAATGTTGGGCATAAGTTCATGACTGGAGTGACCGAAACATTGGACAGAGGGATGCAACTCCCCTCCCCAGCATCTGCTGTGGACAGCTGGATTGCTGCTGAGCGTAGGCATCCACTGACCACATACATGTCTTTCTTCTTCATCCTAGTAAGCTGACTTTCACCACAGTTTCGGAGCAGATGGATGATGGCTTGCACAAGGCGCTTTCGGTAGCCTGTCCCCCACTTCTAGAAGCAGTGGTCTTTCCACAATTACATAAGCTGGGATAAGACCTTAACATAAGGCACAAGCTATGTCTCATGCCTTTGAACTACAGCGAATGTCCATCTGTTGTTTGAATGCCATTTGGAACGCTTAACCCCTGCCAAATCCTGCTGCCTTTGAAGTTGATGGGAGTCTTGCCACTGACTCCAGTTGGGATAGGATTTAACTGACAAAATTTTTGTTTGCCTTTATTTCACATAATTCGTATGTGGACTGTAACAGACAGTAACATCTACTTATGATTAGGGCTGGGTGAGGGAAGAGGGGATTTATCAGCAATACGTGTCTCTCTGGGTTCACTGTGGGTTTCTTGAGGTTATGCCAGTTAAGTTTTGATGTCAGTGTCTGTCTTTTGTCATTCCCTTTTCGGAATCATGTACTGGTGGTATGCCTTGACAAAGGGAAATTTGATTACATGAACTTGGACATCATACCAATTGTTTAAAAAAAAATCAATTATTCATACAGTGCTGCTTTTCCTGAACAGTGTAGAAATATTTACCCTTATTAGGAAAGACAGGTGAAGGACTCCAGATGTCCCTTGTAGTGAGTGATTGGACAAAATATTTAATCGATCCTTCAGTAATGTACAGTTCTACACTTGTGGAATGTAGTCTTTTATTTTGGATCACTTACATGCTGGTTATGCATAGTGCACTTTTAAGCATCTGCTTAGGTGTTGCGTGCACTTAATATTTTCAGGATCTGTGATTACACCATATGCTGCCATGGAGAGGATTATGCTGTCAGTGTTGTGTCAGAGTAGCACGGAATTGCAGTCTGGTGCATAATTAGAAGGATATATTCAGGAACATTTCTTAGGTGACTGAATTTATATTGATTATTCAGAATAAGTGCACATAAAATTACAGACTCTGTGTGTACGTAAGAAGCATACGTACACTTAAAATATCACAGGCTGATAGGGACTGAAAAAATATGGAAGGATGAGCAGAAATAATCTGTGGACCAGATCAAGTGCTCAGAAGAGATTAGGGAGAGGTGTTTTGTGCAAAGTGATTTTTATTCTTTTTTTTTTTGTGCTTAGTGGCTCCTCATCTTTCTTAGCGACAGACTGTTCCTGTCACGCAGATTAGAGGTGGCTGGAGGGTGGATTCGGAGAGCTCTGAAGGGCCTTTGCAGCAGCCAGCACCTATAAGGAATAGCAGCATGTCTGTTTTGGTGCTGGGTTAGGAAGGAGAGGCTTTTTTCATGTAGAGTGTTCTGTAGATGGGAAGAGACTATGTGTTTCTGGTACATGCTAGATTTATCCATGACAGGATAAATCAAAGTTGCCCCAGAGCTTCCAGAAAGCTGTCCCTATCAGCTGCTGCAGCTCTGGCACTGGACAAAGAAGAAGAAAGGGTCTAAATCACACAAGATAAAGGCTGCTCTGCTTTCTGCTGGCAGGAAAAAACAATGGTTGAAGAAAGTCTCCTCTTAGCCTGTGATTTTTTTCGCAATCCAGAAATGCAAATTTTAATAAATGATGTGGTTTTGATCCAGAACCTCCAGCTGTTGTTTTAAGGAGACCTTGCATATATGGCCTTATAATGAAAATGTAATAGATAACATAAAATAGGTGGTTCCAGACTGTGTGAAACTGTAGCTCGTTGTTTAGGGTGCTGCGGAATTTAACATGAGTTTTAAGTGTACTTCCAAATGCTATACTGTGATGCCTTGGTGCTATCCCTCGCTGATAAGATGCAAGCCCCTATAACTGAAGAGCTTGTTCTTGTATTTCTTCTCCTAACAGATGCTAGATGGGAGTTTCAGGTGCTTATCAGCTTATTAGTGCTTAGGTCAGCTGCTTGTTAGTTTGACCTAAAAAGGAAACAAACATTTTGAGGAAGAATCATTGTAAATGTAGAAAGAATAATTACTCCTAATTTACATGGTACTGGTTATACCAGAAGTGCTTTGTAAATCTTACCCGACTCTTGTATCGCTGTGAAGCTGTTGAACTCACTGTAGTTTCCGACTTACAAACCTGAAAAGAGGAGAATCATGGCTTCTGTTTGTAGAGTCGTATGTAAGACTGAACACAGCACTTGTCATGGTTGCGCTGTGGCAGCTACTAAATACTTCATGTGAAGTGCTATTTTGAGTATCTGATTAATTATTTAAAGCTAAACACTATTTCTTTATACAACATATGAGAGATTCGTGAGTGACAAAGTCTAAATTGTATAGAAACTGCCAAAGCAGTTTTTGTTTGCAGTAATCTGCTAAAACCAGGTGTATATGAGCAGGGATGAAGATAAGATTAATATCTTGGAACTAGTCACTGTAACAGGGATTTATGACTGACAATTCAAGCCAACTTTGTGGTCTGTTAGGTCCAATGTCCTGTCGCTGCTACTAGCTACTCCCAGATCTTTCTGAGAAAAGTTTAAAAAAAAAAAAAAATCCATCTATAGAACTGATGAGACTCTTTTTTTTAGATTGTAGTTCTTAAAATTAATCCATCAGAGAAAACTCATTGGTTCTCCTTTATCTCTAAATATATCTTGCTGACTTATTTTCAGCTGTTCTATGCTGCTGAGGTCATAAACTGTTTCTATTTATTGGAAATGTACCCTTGACAAGCTAGAACACAAACTATTACTAAATATATAAACTATTGAAGCACCAATTATGAGAACCCTACATGGGGGTTGGAAAAAAACCCACCCTGATATTTTATGTTTCAGTCCTAGCAGCCTAGCCTTACAGACTTTTTTAGTTGTCTTTTACTGAGAGCCTCATTTATTGACAAAATCACATGACAGACTACAATATATTGCTGCTTTTAAAGGTTTCTGGTAAAAGCCTTCTCAGAGGGGTACCCCACCTAATTTCTAACTGGTGTACTCGCAACACTTGCTTTATATACCTTTTTCATCGTACAAGAAAATACCTAGACTTCTCATTCAACTGATCACTATGTTTTGTAGTACATATCTTTCCTACTATAAGAGATGTGAGGATTTTCTAGACAAAAAAAAAAAAACCAACAAAACCCAAGAGAGTAGAAGTATACCTAATGATGTTTAGGATTCTGTTCAGTTCACGAAATTGAAGACACTCGTCATCTGATCTGGAGTTCATGTAAACTAAACAGATTTGGAATGCTGCAGATAAATGCACGTTTAAGATTTATGGGAGGGTGTGACTCTGGTTTAAATACGTTATACTAAAGTTTCTGAAACTCATTCCTTACTGCCATAGTCGGTGATACTTGGATGTAAATTTAAACTGGGGAGCATCGCTGCATACACACATTTCTATTCCATCAGTGGGGGCTTACACTTCTCTTTAGCTAATGAGTATGGGTAGGTCTAGTCCCACAGTGCTCTCTACCAGATTCTCATTAGATCTGGAATCTTGCCCTAATATATTGCAAGATGGCACAGGGCTGCAGCACTGAACGAAAGACTTTCTGCGTGTTTTTTCACCCTGCCTCTGAGAAGTCCTTAAGGACTTGTGAAAGTGGGTGACTAGGCTCCTGGGATCTCGTCTTTCCCTGCTGGCCTCTATGGCTGGCTCTCTCCTCCCTTCAGCTCTGGGAGGCAGGCAGGCGTGCCAGCAGTGGCCTCCCTGCCAGTATGCCATCAGGGAGAAGCACTGGTTCCTTTCTTCCCCCATGAAAAGAGAACCCTATGTTTCAGGTTAGCCCACATCTTCTTCGATTACTCTTCCAAGTAATTGTATCCATGGGGTTTTTTATCCTTAAAACTAATCTCATACCCTTTAAAAGTTTTGAGTTGCAACACAGGTTTCGAAGCTAAGCAGCAGTAGGTGAACGACCGCACAGAATTTAACTGAAGCATGAGATGTTTTTGACATGAATGTTTCCGAAGCTTGAAAGTGAGTGCACGTGGACTTCATGAGATTCCTTTATATGTAATTTGAGCCATTACAGAAAAATAATTAGTAGTAAGCATTTGTTAATTAGTGTAATAATATACTACTTTGTGGATCTCTTTTTTCTCTGAAAATACTTGGAGACAATTGAGATTTAATGGTTATATTTGATAAAATATGCTTAAGAGTGGCTTAGAAGAAAAAAGGTGACTTGCTTTATAAAATTGTCTTATTATTTTCTTTTTCTTACAGCTAAAGGATCGTGATTTTTCTTTTTAAGTAGTGGTAGTGCATGCTGCTTTTTTCAGGGCTGCTGCTGCTGAGTGATGGGGAGTCTCCTTTCTAACAGTTTGAGTAGAGTTCTTGATATTTTGTAAAAAAAAAAAAAAAAGGTTGTTGAAATCTATGAATATGCACTACTTAAAGTCTCAACAGCTTCTCTCCTGCGCCGCTTTTGAAGAGCATGACAATCAAAGTCACGCTTGCATACTGTTCTTTGGATTGAACGGTACAGTCTTTTGCTTAGCTTGTTTCTTCTGGAGGGTGGAAGTCCTTCTGTGAGCAAGGAATTCTTCATTGAGCTGTACTTCGTCCTTCATCCAAATGTGTTCAATGACACTGAATTGGTTTTGATTTTAGGCTGGGCAGGAGGAGGGCTTGAGAAGGCAGGTTCCCGTCAGGTCTGTAGATTTGTCAATGTTTCATCTGAAGATTTTCTGTGAAGGGAGCATGCAAGTCTTCTGAAACTTTCATACGCTGTAGTAACAACCATTGGTTGTCAGTATTAAAGGAAAGAGAGCTTTTTGGAAAAGTTTAGTTTCATATGTCAAAGTGAAACTATCTGAGGGACTTTCAGATTTAACCTTCATTTCATGTAGAAACTATCCATGTGGTGTTTGCAACATCTGCACCATCTGACTTAAAAAAAAAAAAAAAAAAAAGATGCTTCCTGCATCTTTATGGTCTCTGCCTTTTCTAATTTCTATTTTTTTCTTTCACTTTCCCTGCTAGTCTTTTTCTGCCTTTGCCTGTGATATTTCTTTTTTTCCCCCCCTTCTTTTAATCTGTATCATTTCTCCCACTGGTTGCCTGCCAGACAGCTATCTGCTTTTGAAGATGGGGCATCTGTAGGTGACACAGGTCAAGTTGGCAGGTGTTCCCACTCTAAATTTAATGTCATGGGAGCAAAGAAGCAAAGCATTTCTTATTTGTCTTGGCCTCATAAGTGGTTCCTTCAGGATCTGGGACACAAAAAGGTTTTGGGTCCTTCTGTTTTAGGCTGCAGGTCAGGGCACGCTGCAAAAACAGGTTCAGATTTGAGTTGGGTACGATTTGCTCACACAACTCCTTGCAACAATCCCTTCCCCCAAGACAGAATCACAGAATGGTTTGGGTTGGAAGGGTCCTTAAAGGTCATCTAGTTCCAACCCCCCTGCCATGGGCAGGGACACCTCTCACTAGACCAGGCTGCTCAAAGCCTGGCCTTGAACACCTCCAGGGATGGGGCATCCACAGCTTCTCTGGGCAACCTGTTCCAGTGCCTCACCACCCTCACAGTAAAGAATTTCCTCCTGATACCTAATCTAAATCTACCCTCTTTCAGTTTGAGGCCGTTGCTCCATGTCCTTTCGTAACACTCCCTGATAAAGAGTCCCTCCCCATCCTTCCTGTAGGCCCCCTTTAGGTACTGGAAGGCTGCTATAAGGTCTCCTCAGAGCCTTCTCTTCTCAAGACGTGATGGTTTTTCTCACCTTGACATGTTCTTTTCCCCACTCCTGCCATGAGAGCATGTGGGTACAGCAACAACATCCTACATGGGAAATGGTGCTGGCAGAAAACCAACATCTGCTTCCTTCATAGAAAGTGGGCAACTTGTAGAATAAGAGGGGTTGTGTGGTGAGGATGGGGGTCTAACACAACTGGCCAGCTTTCTGTTACCTCTGGTCTGTGAATTCATTAAGCCTTTCCCCAGCAGCACCAGCTGCAGTGGGGTGCTGCTGGCTGTGAAGCACAGCCTACGTCAACTCTGCTTTGCCTGGCTGCGCTTGAGGCTTCCTCTGCTCTTTGCAGACACTTGCAAACGGATACTGTCAAAGGTGAATGTATTAAATATGTTCTTACGCCTCATGTTATCTCTGGTTTGTGCACTCAGTGTTTCTGGGTTTTGGTTTTTGGTGGTGTTTGTGGGTTTTTTGTTTGTTTGTTTTCTTTCATAATCTGAGTTATCTTATTCTGTTATCTCAGATAATTGAGTTGGCTAAGTGCTGCTTTTTGTGGAGATTTGTGCCAGGATTTACTAATAGCAGTAGGGCATTCCCTGTTGGGCGTTCTGAATACGTGAGCTTAGGCCTTGCACAAGCAGATCTAAAGCATCGGTGATGTTAAATAGGAGTTTCATCACTGACTTCTGCCAGGTTCAGGATTTCCCACATTGTTCTGAAGCAAGATCTGGCTTTGTGGTTGTTGTTCTCTGTCTTTGTGCTTAGTTTGTATATGACCTGTTTTTAACATGAGTGCTCTTGATACAAAGTTTTCTATACAAGCTCTCCGCTTTCATATGTCTCAGCTTGGCCACCTAATTAGGAAGAAGATTTTTCAAACGATTCTTTAGTAGGTATAAGAAACAAGCATGCTTAATATAATTGCAAGTGTGAAATAAACAACCTTCTGCTGAAAGTTCATACACCAAACAGGGCTAATCCACCGTATGTGTGACCTACCTAAAAAGTACAGACACATGGATGTTCTTCCCTCCCCAACTCTCTTAGCCTTTTTATGGCTGCTACCACTGTAAGTAGCCCGGTAACACTATATGCTTGATCGATGTATGGGATCTGTGATGGTATTTTGCAGTTAGGGTTGCTGCGTTGTATTACATGCCTCTAAGTGAAATGAAAGAAATACCAAAAGCTTTTCAGCTGTGACATGCCACCTCAGCAGTGGTATGCCTTCAGGGAAAAACAGAGGAGTGCAACAACCTTTCAGTAGCTCAGGAAGCGTGTTACATACTAGCAAATATTCAGATCTTGATTCTTATTTGGGTAGTTTATATGATCCTGATGAGTTTTTCGTACAAGGGGCATGAATCTGTCCTTGCCCTCCGACTGCATCTGCTGTGGCCCCTGAAGCTACCCCCATTCCAGCATGGAGACAAATAGACTCATGGTGTCCTGGACTATAAGGAAAATAATAAGAACCCATATTTTTGGAAAAGGATGCATTTCTTGGGCATAGCATAGGGGATATATGGCTGTCATACTCTCGGGATTTGCTTCCCTGCCTCCAAAGACCAGTTACAGAAGTTTAAGCAGTGGCTAACCCTGCACCCCCTGAAGTCACTTGAAGTCTGATCTTGAACAGAAGTTGTCACGTAAATGGCAGAACTCTTACTCATTTGGTTCCCATCATGGGTTCAGTTTTGTGACACATAATCTGTGTCGCTTACTACGTTGCCGCAGGATGTAATACATTACCCACTTATGTCAAGATTGGAAAAACAAGCATGGTATGTACCATAGCCAAAGCGTAAGCATGTTCTCCATGACTGTTGTAGACAGAATACAGTTTGGCCACAGTGAGCATAATCAGTTCATTTATATGCACAGCTAAAATTACTGAAGAGTAGCTTCCACATAATGATTCATTTAGGGAACTGTAGCAACTGCTTAATTAGCTATAGGTATGCCTTTAATTGCAGTCTGTAGCCGATAAAGAATATGTTTGGTCTATAGGAAGAGGCAAAGGAATAGAATGTGTGCATGAGGCAGTTTGATGTCTAAAGTACTGTTTGCAAATACAAGCTATTAAAAAAGCGTATCATGCTGGAAAATGGTCCCAAGCCATAAAATATTAATTGATCATTAAGTTGCTGTAAGAGGCACTGATATATACTCTGTAACTAAATGTGTCCCCTTTAACTTCCATAAGCTGTTTGATGGAAAAAATTGTTGGTTTTTTTTTCTTAAAAATCAGAATGGAACAAAACGCTTGCATTTTACAAAAGTTGTGATGCAAAAAGGTTGACCAATATTTTGCCAAGAAGAAAGCTTGTGTTAATGGAATGAATGAATTCATGTTCAAGGTTTTTCAAAGCAACTAGAAAACGTCTATCACCTGTAAGAGAAGATGGGTAACCATGTCTTTTAGGGTGTTTTAATAGTCTCAGTTCAAAGTCAGAATGTTTGGGGACGTGGCAGGTATGGAATGTGGTATTACTATCTTTATATCAACGGCCTTAACTGTGCTTGTAGTAAAAAAGAATATACATACCAGATGGAAATGGAAGTTAGGAAATGGCTTGAATCTTTCAGCCCAAAGGTGGACATTCTAGAGAAGCTCATATGAGGAGAGGCTGAGGGAACTGGGCATGTTTAGCTTGGAGAAGAGGAGGCTGAGGGGAGACCTCATTGCCCTCTACAACTACCTGAAAGGAGGCTGTAGAGAGGTGGGTGTTGGCCTCTTCTCTCAAGTGAATAATGACAGGACCAGAGGAAATGGTCTGAAGTTGCGACAGGGGAGGTTTAGATTAGATATTAGGAGGAATTACTTTACTGGAAGAGTGGTCAGGCACTGGAACAGCCAGCCCAGGGAGGTGGTGGAGTCACCATCCCTAGAGGTGTTTAAGAAACGTCTAGATGTGGCACTTCAGGGCATGCTCTAGTAACAGAGATTGTAGGGTTGGGTTTTTTTGTGCGTATATGGTTGGACTCAATAATCTTAAGGTACCTTCCAACCATGAATATTCCATGATTCTAAGTTTTTTGTTTTGTTTTTTTTTTTTTAGCTTCCAGGCAGAGGGGCTAGAGGTCATTGCAAGGTCTGGTTTGGGGAGGGAGAGCTCTTCAAGAGACGGCAGAATCCGGGCTGCTTTAAGTGCCTGTGCAGGGAAAGAGCCTCAACCGACAGCCTGTGTCGGAAGGACTTAGCAGCAGATAGAGGACTTGAGAATTATTTAGCAATGCAGGGATGATTCTTCATGTGAAAATCAGATCTCCCAGCTGAAAATGGCACTACATCCTGTTGTTCAAGCATGCCAGGGGCAAGTTGAGTAGGGGAAAAGAGTCCTTAGCTGATGCACATAGCTGTGGGTCAGTAATATTAATTGATGGTATCAGCTTTGTAGCAGGTAAGCGGTTGTATTGATTTGCAATATGTTCATAGGTCAGGAGAATCAGCAGAGGACACAGTGAAGTCTGCTGAATTTTCTGGTGCTCATTGCTGTTTTCTGTGAGTATACTTCACAACTGTCTTCTGGGAAATATTGAGTTTGATAACAATCAATCTTCTGTGAAAACATACACAAAACAGGATGATACCTACATTACTTAAATATATAACATACTAGAGCAGCACTAAAATATTATCTACCAGTACTATATACACTATATTGCTGTGTATTTTCCAAAAATGAAGTCTGATTGCCTTATGTTAAAATAAAGGATCATGGCCTTCCCCAGAAGGTAATAATTGTTTCTCTTCTTACCACAGGTGCATTTAGTGCTCCTCTGCCAGGGGAAACATCACAGTTGGGAAAGGGGTTGGAACTGTGACATACTTGCCTGCTCAGAGGACTAGTTTTCTCTCTAAATCTTCTCATTTGTAATTTCTAGCCCTTCTGAACACAGACTAATAACTTCTGATGCGCTCTAGTTCTAGTGGGACTCTGGTAGTGTGACCCTTCCATTTAAGAGCAAAACTTGACAAACTATTCTAACGTAAGTAACTGATCCAAGGAATATGAAAATATGTATTCCAAATTTAATACCTTAACTTTCTGAAGTGCAGGAATATGTACCCACTTTTTCAAAATATTTTGCCAGGGAAAAAACTAAAAAAAAAAAAAATCACCTTTTTCTTCCTGACTATTTTTGTTTTGAAAAAAGCCAGTCCCAAATTTAAAAAAATGCATTAAAATTAAGGAGGAAATGTCTGCTTGACCTACAAGTACTAGATACTGCTTCTTTGCATTTAAATTTTGCATATGCTCTGACCTGGTGACTAACAGATAACTTGTATTTATAGTCTTCTCATGGATGTTTTGGGTTCTTTCAAACTGTTCATCCTTAGAAGGTGAAGTAAAAAGCATGGACAAACAACAGTATTATAGATTACATCTGCCTCTAAATGGTGCACTACAGGTACTAGTTTCATTGTGTATTTGGAATTTTTGTAAGATGTTCTGTAGAACTGCTAAGGGAAATTTTGTACTTACCAAAGTAGTCATATTTTATTTGCTCCGGACTGATACCAGGTAGCAGTAATGGAAGTGCACTCTTCAGTTTACAATGTTTTAAATGTTTCATCTTGCAAACTTCAGTTTTGTTCATTTGCCTCTACCAGAATATCTTGTTTTCTGCTTGCACCTTGGTGGAAAAGGGAATGCCTGGAAGGAAGCTTTTCTCCTTGCCCTTTTAGCAGGACAAGCCAGTGTATCATACTTGCCAGGCTGTATGATGTATACCTATGTCAATGTCAAAAATGGTGCGGGGAATAGTGAGACCATACTTTTCCTCCTCAAACTTGGACCTGAGGAGTGTGGTAAAGCAGCTACAAGTGTACCTGTAGTACTGCTGTGTGGGTCTTGTTTGTCTTTTGTAGACAAATCAGCTGTTGTCCGTGCTCTCAGCTACTCCAGTTCTTCAGTATGAAACCCAACCAAGTCCTAACTAATCCTAACCATGCACGCATTACAAATTAAAACTTGTAAAACACATAGATTCATTTATTTCTTTTGCTTGTTTACACCAATAGTCGTATGAATGTAATGATGAGAGCGGCAGCCCATCAGTCCCCATCTGGTCCTCTGCAATCACAGGCAATTGTGCACCTACTGTAAAGCCTACAGTATCTATTGCATGCGGGCAACACGCAAGGAGCTATAAAACACTTCTTTTGTGACAAATTTAATCTACAATAACAATAAAAACCACACAGCTGTTACTGTTTCCCTCCCCAAAACATACTCCTTGCCCCAAAAAGCTGGGAGGATTTGAGTGCATTATCTATGCATTATCTATAACTCTGGTTATAGCAAAACTCATTGCTTTGGACTGTATGTGCACTTTGTGTTAATATGCTGTGCTATGTGGAGCCCATTTAGAGCTCCAACTGAGTTCTAAAAGAAACATGGAAGGGTCCTGAGGAATTTTATAGGATGCTGAAATTAAGGGTTAGATGTTTGAGGATTTTATATTAGTGTCCTGTGTTGGAAGGGGAAGGTAGGACTGTTTCTCTAGAAGTTGAAAATAACCTGTAATTCTCCTCCAAGCTCAAGTAGGGATGGCTGTTAAATATCTCAGGGTGGCCCAGTGGCTGGGAAGATCTGATGGAGTGCGGACTGAAAGTCAGAGGAAGTCCGCTGCAAACTGGAAGGCTGGTCATAGAGTAATATCTCCTTTCTCCACTGACTTTCTCCCATGCTAGAATCACTGTTGTTCTGGTATTCTCACTGAGAGCAGAATTTTAGACCCACAAAATATGTAATAATGACTGAGACTGTCAAGGCTCATGGCAGAAATCATCCTTCTTTCTCTGTATGTCACTAAACTGATGAGAAATTACAGGCAGAAAAGATTGACATAGGTCGGTTTTGCAAATTTTTATATGTCCCCCCATCACTTAGCTACATTTTTCACTTGAAGCAGGGATAAAGAATTGAAATAGCATCTTGAAACTGATTTTTCTCCCAGATTGGTCCCAGTTAAACAAGGCGTTTTGTCTTGATTTTTGCCCTTTGCTTCTTTTTTGAGCTGAATACTTACTTGTTCTGCAAAAGGTTTATTTTTTTTCTGTTTGGAGGCAGGCACCCTAAACATTTTAAAAAAAAATTGTAATTTATCTTTGCTTAAAAAAAAAGCAACACACACAACCGAAAACCAAACCCTAAACCCTTGTGAGAAGAAATAAAGTATAAAAAGTCAGTGATGGTTTCCAGGCTGACCAATTGTATTCTAGCACTGTAACTTTACTTCTGAGACTCCAGCAGGACACCTCACACGCTTGTTGCTAATCAGAGAGAGATGTCATAATGAAGGACTATGGAAACTACCAGTGTAGTTTGGGTACTGGCATCACTGTTGCCATATGAAAATGGTGCTGCAAACTGTTTAATTTATGCACCTGTTACCTCTCGGCCAAGTAGCATTAGCTGCAGGTCAAATAAGTTTCTCTAACTTGATGAAATTCCTATTCTCTGTTGAAGGAGAGTGCTTTCCTGCTCTCTTTTCTCTGTTTAGGCTCTTGTTCTGAAACATGATGATGATGCACAGGAGTCCCTGGTGCAGATTAATCTTCTGTGGTCGTCTCTCAAGTGAAACTAACTTCCATGCTAATCTATTCTGTGCGGCTGTCAAGCTGTTTGGAAGACTTATTGATCCTCGCCACAATACAAAAGTGACACTTGAGCAACAGCAAACTGCTTTTGAATGTTTTCTGATGTATTGCTGGCATTAATGCTATTCAGCCTAGCACTTGGCCAGATATGTTGTTTTGTTTCACCTGTTGTTGCTCTATTCTTTGTATATTGCCTTCAAATATGGTGATGCTTGTAATCTAATTTACACAGCACCTTAGAAACAGACCTCCACTTTTTTTAAAGTAGATTGCTGTGTACTGCTGTGGTTTTTACAAACAGAGAAGTAAACAAACCCTAGCATTGCAGTTTGTTCCAGTGCTGAAAAAGGAGAGGAAGAATTTCTGGATTCCATATCATACATGGAGCCAAGACTGGGAAAGTTCATGGATCGCTGAGGTGCTCTAACTTGACTGGGCGTATAGGAGTGGGGCAGGTATGTGTATATACGTCTCTCTGAGTGTATAGGTAATGAAACCCATCTGTCTGCACTAGTCTTTGGCTATAAATGAGTTGAAAGGAAGATTTGTAATGACTGAGACCTGGCAGCATTTTACGGCATTTTAGGGAAGCAGATCTTGTTTCACACTGACTGGTCAGAGATGGCACCTGTTCAGAGATGTTTTTATTGAACTGCACTGAAAGATGCATGAGAGATTTAGGGAGGCCTGATGGTAAAGGGGGAGGTATGTATGGTAGTGACAGCAAGAATGCGTGTGACAGAGGGAACAGTGGGACAGTTGTCATACTTACTTGTTGATGTCAATCCTTTGCACAAAAACATGTCAGCTTGTTGGGTTTTTTGGAAGCCTAATTACGATTTAATTGTCAAACTACAGAAAGAAATCAATAAAAATACCCTGTGTATAAATAGGACGCACCTTGAAAACACTCCAGCTGGAGACTGTAAAACTTTATTGTAATATGTTCAATATACTAGAGCTTTTTATGGAGAACCCTGCAAGTCCTCTGGCATTTCAAGCCAAAATATCATGCTTTTGGGCAGAATTGTTTGCATAAATGTATTCAGGAGGACCTTGAGGTCATAATCAAATAGCTAAATGGAGATAGTGTCTGTTCTCAGGAACTTATTATGTAAGAGACTTATAACTGTGTGTTATTAGTTTGGTTTTGGTAAAATACCATTTGAAAAGCTATTTGCAAGAAGCAGATCTCAGGAAAGCGTTCCTAAAAGTCAGGTGTTTGAGGCAGCTATTTTTATATGGCATGTGGTAAATGCAGTGACTATACTGTTATTAACCGGTCTGTTGTCTCAACAGACCTACAAGAAATGTCTTTTGTTTTATGCCTGGAGCTGGGAACAGTCTCACAGATGCAATTTGGCAGGCAGGAGACAGATGAGACTCTCTGTGTCTTCTCCAGTGACCACTGAAAAATGCTGTCTGCTGTGTCCTCTGACCACAAAGCAAAGAGAAAAGGCAAGACTTGGAAGCCCCTATAAATAGCAGAAAAAAATAAGTTTCTTTTTTTTCCCCCAGAAAATTATTATAGGGGAAGAGATAAGGAAGGGAAAGAGGTCAAGCTCTGCTGCATGACCTTGGAGCACAGGTTAGAGGGTAAATTGAAGACTTTTCTTGAGGCCAAGGTGAGGCACCTGTAAAATAAGGAGGGAAGAGGACCAGGCATTGTCAATGGGAGCAGAAGCATATGGAGACAAAGAAGTTAAGGGGCCTTAAGATGGGTTTTCTGGTAAAATAAAAGTATGGGGGAAAATATGAGATGGCCTGTCCGCCCTGGGTGGTTTTTTTGTGTCTGTGTCAACGTATGACCAAAAGGAGCAGCAGCACAGATATATTGTATCTGGGTTGTGACAAAGCAGATTGTGTAATCTTCTGATGAAGATGTAATACAGGGTTGTTATTTCCCTTTTTACTGTGCTGAGGAACTCTGAAAAGTGAAAATCCTAGGGAATTGCTAGTGTCGAAAGAAAATTTCAGGTTTGCATTTTTCATTCAGCTGCAGCTGGGTGTGTGTCCTGTATTGCTGTGTGACAGACTGACAGAGGATGAGTACTTTATTAAGTACTAGTTAATTTATTGTGACATTCATCTGTTTGGAGTGATTAGCTTTTTGACAGAATTTCGGCCCCCTCTTACCCCTCCCCCCACCCTTCAGTTAGCACCTCAAGAATTAAGGGCTTCATGTGGAACAATGAGCAAAAATAGCAGCTGCAGGAATGCAGGGAAAAAAAATGTAATCTTGGCAGGTTATTTGAACTATCCTAGATCTGGTTTACATCCATGGGTGCAGGAGTACACATGGTATGCTGTAAGCAACCTCCGCCCCTAAGTCAAGGAAGTGAATATCCTTCTTTCTAAAGCTAAAGCAATCCTCTTCTGCTGCCTGCTTGAATCTTTACTACTGGCTCCTTTAACAAAGGCTCTGCCCCTGCCTCTGTTCTCCTGAGCAGCGCTGCCTACGAAGTAGTGGAGTGCTCCCTGTCCCTGCAGCGCTGGCTGATGGAGTCTCCTACTCCTGCTGCAAAAAAAAAATAAAGCTTCAGTATCACTCTAAGCGGCTTTAAAAACACAGGGTTATTAATGGGTTCAAATGTGTCTTCTGCAAATACACTTAAGCATAAATTTTTTTTTTTTCAAAGGTTCTAATAGCCCTTTTATGGGATACTCAAATCTAAAAGGTCTACCAATGCCTGATCACTTGTTTGTATGATTATTTATTTAAACGAATTAAGTTTTTGGTTCCTCAGTCTTGGACTAAGCACCTGGGTTTATGGAAGCACACAAACCTCTCTTCTCTTAGAAGCTTAAGTTCTACAAGCTGACTAAATGTTGGGTTGAAAATGATTTCTTACACATCCAGCAAAATGGCCAAGAAAGCTTTGAATATCTTTGTTGATAAACCTCTTATTTATATAGAGCTTACCAGTTAAAAGTCTTAAGTCACCCATGTTGGTAATAAACTGGAAAAGAGAAAATCTGATTGTGTAGGATTGTAATGCATGAGAGGTGACCGTCACTGATAAGGTTGGGGTAGCTGTCTACCGAACTCCATGTTCAGCTGTCCCAGTAAGGCTGCACCCACCAGGACATTGTCAAGGAGGGGGCAGCACAGCTGTCACCTGCCAGGGCCAGAGGGGAGCCACATCTCCATCTACTGTCCTGGTGCTGATGGGGATCCAGCACAGCGTGATCCTTGGTCCTTTCCATGAGTGTGTGGTTGGGGGAGGCCCTGCTTGGTGACATGAAGCAGCAAGAGCTGTGCTGAAGAAGTGGTGAGATAAGAGGCTCTCTGTCTCCCATAGCTGGAATAAAGAATCCACTTTACGCTCCTTGCAACTTGAATACTGTTTTAGCTCTGCTAGGAAGGATCCTGCAGGCACCAAGCACAGGGAAGGTGCTTAACAAGTCATAAAGAATAGCAATAACAACTGATTAGGTCTGGGCAGGCAAGAAGAGGGGGAATACTTTGCAAATATTTAAAATCTTAAATGTACTGCAAGCAAGTCCCTCTATGCAATATTGTTAATTACCTAGACAACAGGAGCTGTGCAATCGCCTTCAATCACAGCCTTCTATTTAATAAGCTTATTGTAATGTATTGCTATTAAAACACTTCTAAGAGTTTGTGTAAATTTCCAGCTCTTTCTCCCAGGGCAGCATTGCAAATCAGGCTATAAAATTCATTGGTAAAGCTACTTTCCCCCTATTAAAGTAACTGGGTGAAAATACCTAGTGGCAGATCTGGGGAAGTGGCATCCTCTGGGCAGGGTGATGGGATTGTCAGGCAGCACTGGACTGCTGCAGCTCGGCTGCCCAGCGTGGCATGGCTTAGCTGACCGATTGCTAAAACTCGTGGGGAGATCTCACAAATCCTGCAGAAACACTTGCACATTCACACTATTAAAAATGCTTTTGGTGGCAGGAACCGAGTCTTATTTGTTGCTCATCCATAGTTAAGTCAACCAAATTCCTGCTCTGTTGTACCAGCCCTGTTCAGAGCAGTACCATTACGGGAAGGAAGTTGCTCCGATTGTCATCAGAAAACTGAGAACAAAGTTTGTCCTAATGAAGTTCCTTCTGAGATTAATTTGCCTGTTTCTATTGATTTGACTGAACTTGTTTCTTAGATGTATCTGCAATACAGCATCCACTTGTGAGATTGCACTGCCAGACAGCTCTTGTGTGTGTGGTGTCAATAGTCACAAAAAATAAGTAATGACAGGGAATACTTGAGAAATTATTTTATGAGGATGATACTGCCCATGAAGCAATTCTTTACAGATAGGGTAGTACTGTTTAGGATATTATTCCTTGGCTATTTATGATCATAAGTATCAGTTATTTTGTTCCAGGTTACATTTAGACAGTGCACTAGACTGATGAAGTAGAAGAAGTGGTGCAGTGTTTTGACCTCCGGCAATAAGTTCTGTGAGATGTTCCTCCTGTCCTACTAATTTGCTTAGATTGTTTACAGGTTTTGCAAAATGTTTGTGGAGGTAAAATATCTGCAACAGTCAGGTGAGATATTAAACCTTTTTTTAAAATATGTGTGTGTTTGATATCTGAAGGTACAACCCCATGTAGAATCAGACAATATAAATACTATCTGTGGTGTTTGTACACGTTTGTGTCTGACTCCTCAAGATGGAGGTTGGGTAGAAAAGAGAGGAAATTCTAAAAAGAAAACAAAAGCAAATAGACACAATTATTGCTGTTGCCTATTCTTTCTTTTCATGGTGTCCTCCAAGCACAGAGCTATTCATTTTGGGGAAGATCAGACCTTTATGAAGATCTTATAAAAGGGGTGGTAGGAAAGCTGCCATCACTGGCTCTTGCAACAGGTCCTGGTGCCATAGAAGCTGCCCTGCAGAAGGGGTGACATTTGGGGTGCCCCCCTGTCCTGGTTGCCTGGTCACATCAGGGGATCCTGCAGGGGTGGGGAGTGCTGCAGCTCCTTCTGCTGCCTCTGCCCAGGTCTTCTTCCTGGGGGTACAGGGACAAAGGAGGCTGGAGCATGTGTGGGAGGGTGCAGGACCAGAGCTCAGGCCGAAGCTGTAAGGTGGTAAGAGGGGTGCAGCCAGCCCCCACAGCAGGTGGGCACTCACCAGTCCCTCCTGGACACACAGTCACTGAAGGGGAGGTGGGGGGAATTCCTCTTCCAAAAGAAACTTGAAAGGTTCCGAATTAAAACGTTTTGTTTGTGTTTAATACCTTTCTTGGTCTCCAAGTAACAGTGCTCTCAAATGAACTTTGTTGGTGTTTGTTTGTTTGTAAGTTATTAGCCTCTCCTCTGTGAAAGTCTGAGTCAGTTCTGTTTAAACAGTTTCTTTTCTGCTCTGGAGATGGACAGGAGGGAGAAGCTTAAAGTTTTTAGAGGGACCAATTTCCTCTCCATTGACTTTATCTGTAGCTTTAATTCCATTCTTGTACCCCTTTTTTTTTAATAGTTCATTTGTTTTTATGTTCTTTCCTTCTGTACTTGTGCATTGGTGAGAAACAGGTAGAGAATAGCTTCTGTTCTCTAGGGAGTGCTTGCTTCTACATTCTGAATGTGGGATGCTCAGACGGAGATACTCTGAGCCAGGTCTTGGTCTCCCCTTGGTGATGTTAGGGCTAGCAATGTGTTGGTGCACACAGTTGTAGAGTCTGAAAGGCTGTTCTTCAACCCGAACTACAAGAGCTTCTCTCCTCCAGGAAAATATTTTAATTTTTCTGAGTTATGGGACATCTAATGCATCGTTATTTCATTCTCGGCACTAGTGGTGCTGTGTTAGTGTTATGGATGTGTTGTCACTTTGACTAGTGGACTTTAGGGGCTCAGCTGCATTCCACTGCCTCAAATGTATACACCCATAACAAATGTTATCTCAGGTTTCCAGTATAAGCCAAGAATGCTTTTAACTGCGCAGCCCAAGGGATGTGAGAACATGGCAAGGTGTTGGTAGTTTTGCAGGAGTTACTGGACAATCATCTTAGAGTTCAGAAACCTCTACAAACTGTCTATTGAAAACAAGACCCCAACCAAGAGAGAAAAATAAATGTTGTACAGATTAATTTTCAGTCTTCATCCAAGAAAGAGCAAAATTCAGTCCTAATGCCATCTATTTGTGGAATTTAAAGGCAGAAAATATGCTAATTGAGATAAGTACTACAAGTATCTACTAAACGCAAGCATGAATAAACCCTGTATTCCTTTTTCCTTGAGGCAAGGAAAAAATGTTTCAAAACATTGGGGTGTTTTTTAGGGTAGTGTTTTTTTTTTAATTAAACTTCTGGGAGAGAAAAAAAAATCTTAAGGGAAGAAACAACATTCGGGGGAACAAAAATCAGAGAAAACATTGTTAGAAAAAGTAACATTAACAAAAAAAAACCAAAAACAAACAAACAAAAAAACAAACAAAAAAACCCTCCAACCAGAGAAATGTCACCTGCAAGTCACAATTTGTATGGCTCACTTATTTTCATCTTTTTTTTTTTTTCTACACTCATATCATGTTTGATCATTGAGCCTTTTTAGTGTGCCCTTCATCATGCATGTAGTTTGAAGAATAGCTGGATAATTATTCTCTTTTCTTAATTTGCTCAAAAGAAAAAAAAAAAACACCCAACAAGTTTTCCTACAAAAAAAATGCATTAGTGCAAACAACAACAGATAGCTAAACCACTCCATCATAATATAAACAGGAAATAGGGTAGGATATACATAAATTAGGAAGTCTTATTTCTGCTTCATGATCAGATTTGTTTAACATTTTGATTGCAATGCTCTGCTCCCCATGACTCCTGAAGAAGTTTAACACATTCAGAGATATTTATTTAAAGGCTTGAAGGGAAATTTAATTAAAGGGGGTTATCAAAGCTTAAAAAGTATCACTTTCGAGGCATCAGATTAATTCTCTAAGGATTTTTGTTGGTGACCTCTGCATTGTACAAGGTTTCAGGCTGTAGAGGTCCAGAGAGCGTGGACATCTGTGCAGATGTGATGACTAGTCAGCCTTCACATCTGCACAATAAAACTCTTCCTCAATACCTTCTTTTTTTTTTTTTTTTTTCCCCTCCAGAGAGTAGCAAAGGAAAGAGACATTTCATTTATTTAGGTGTATGAAATCAGGTGTGATTGAAGCACCCTATAGATTTGGGAAGGGGAACAGTGATTAGCATCTATTACTTCCCTGTTCTTGATCATTGATTAAACTTGTTTCCATTGCAAGTTTGGGGTTTTTTTTTTAAATTTGAAGTTGAGTTATGGTAAGTATGCCTTTTCTCTTACATATTTTTTCCTTATTTACTTATGCAGACAAGTCGTACAGAAGATGGTATTGGTTCTGTAAGAGACAAGAAAGATTTGGCAGAAAGAAAACATCTATCAGGAAGTCATGAGAATCCTGAGATATCAATGACAAATCTTTCAAGGAGTTCTTTCATCTTCCAGTTTCTGATTTAGTTGAGAAATAGCGGTCTTGAAGTATAGGTTGTGTGTCTGTAACCGAGAATTGTGACAACTGAATTGTTCTAAAATTAGTGTCCTAAAACGGGGGGCGGGGGGGAAACATTCACAAATCTTGTATGCTAGGGTTGGAACTATAGGATTTGATTACTGGCAGTGTTTAACAGATGAGTGTTCAGCTTATGTATGTATAAAGTCCCTGGCATCCTGATGCACATAAATATAGAATGCTTTGCTGCTTAATAGAAAAATAAAAACTAGCATTATGTAGGTTTTTAGGACATGTCTCTTGATACGTAACAGATGTTCTGATTTCAGAAAAATGCTGAAATGGTTCTGGTTGTGCATCCTTGCTAAAAACAAGTAAATACACAGAGATATTTTGCACATTCCTGTCTGGGAAGTGTATGGAAATGCATATAGTGCCACCATATTTCTTTTTACTAGTGCAGAACTGTCCTTGAAGTCAAGCCATTCAGTGAAGGAATAATGCCCACAGTGACTCCATGGATATTGTTCCTTGCAAGCTTATTTGCAGCTGGAAAGAGAGAAGGATATTGAGAAATGCATGGGACAGTGATGCTTGTGTGGCTGGTGGGATGTCATGTTTCTTTTTAAGTAATACTGATTAAAAGATCTTGCATAACAACTCTTATGTGAAACAGTGCTTTGATATCAGAATCGTTTTGGAAACTGTCTTTTAGCTCAAGCCTCTGAGTACCTAAATAAATAGGTTGTTCTTAAGAACAAGCTTTGTATCATCAGGAAAAAGGAAGATGCATTGTCTGGAAGTTGAGGGAAGTTCAGACTGGGAATGCAGTACAGTTTACCAACAGTGAGAGTAGATGACAATCAGAACAGTGAAGGATGTGGGTAATCTGTAGCGTTTTGAGGCCTTCAGTCAATATCAGATGTCTTTGGGAAAGATACTTTTTGTTCAAGCATATCTCTTTATAAGAAAGATCCTCTTGTAAGTGTATTAAGACTGAACACAAGAATTAGGAAATGAAATTCTCTGAAGTGATCACACCAGAATCCAAATGTCCCTGATACAGAACAGAGGCAAGTATCAGTGAGTTTTTGTACACTTGCTACTGCTCAAAGTAGAAGACCATTCATGGGAGAATCTTTTCTGTGTCATTCTTTCTAAGGCAAATGTATCTAATCCAGATACCGGAACCTCCTGTACTTCTTGAATGAGATTGGAGATAGTGGATGTTTTAACTTCAAGAAGTCCATGTAAGGTCGAGCTCTGGAGGAAAGAGTCCAAATTGTAGGTAGTGTGGTACAGAGAAAAGCTAGAAGTCCTTGTTGTGTCTTGGTTCTAAACAAATATTCTCTTACTTTGCTGTCCTGTTGAGAAAGGAGATGGGCTAAATCTACTCTCTTGGGTAGGGGCAAGGGTCTCTTGGGTTTGGGGGTTGTTGTTTGGTATTTTTTTTTCTCGTATTCAATTCCCATTAACACCTTACTTTGGAACTCAGGTGATGAGAACTGAGTCAGGATAAGATAACTTCTGTAAAATGAATTACTGTAAAATGAAGTCTTGTATATGTTCTTGAAGTTGACTGTTCTACTAGAAAAATCTGAAAGGGACAAGAATGATTGTGATACTGTGTGGACACTCATGCAGTCACACAGACTATTGTGTATATTCCTACCTACTCGAGTATATAAAAAAAAAATAGAAAACAGTGCAAGCTTTTATATGCATGAAATAATGCTATAATTTATGTCAAAGCTTCTAGTATAATGAATAGTTTCAGTATAAAGTAAACCTTTCTTTAGATTTACTATTACCTGAAATTTGGTCTAGAATGTATGTTTTCAGTCAAACTTGACTAATCACCACTGGAAATATACAAGCAAAGCTTAATTTATGTTACCAGGAATTAGCTGACTATGCTGGGGCACCTTGGAAAAAATTAATGAAAGAGAAATAGACATTTCATATATAAACAAAACATTAAGTCTGTATTTCCCTAGGTAATGTATCTTGAATGCTATTGAAAATGCTTGCCATTGTTATATAATGAGGTTTCAACAGGTTTTGGAGTTTTATAGCATTTGAGAAACTATGCTGTATGGAATTAATTGTTCGTAATGTTGAAATGCCGTGTTTTGAGTTTCTAGGCGCTCCTGAGCGGACTTGCTCATCTCTGGGCTTGCTATAATAAATTCGGTTTAAATTTTGTGGAAGGAAGATGCAGATGCTCATAGGGAAGCTGAGAGAGGCAGTTATGGATCTCAACAGAAATCAGTTTGTAGCAATATTGGGGAGACCAATAACTAAAGAATCCTCACTGTGGTGACAAGAGAGTGCAGAGATTCCTCTTAGAGCTTTTACAGGACACTCATGTTGACTCGATTGCATACATGTGCTTCCGTGAGATCATTTAGCTGAAAGGAGACTTTTCCCTGACTCTGGACTGGGAGAAAGGGAAGGTTCAGATACAACCATTTTACTGAAGCAGTATGTATGTTTTTTGTTATTGATCTCGGATATTTTAATTCACCCCAAATAACCCGTATCTTTATTTTAATATTTATTAAAAGAAAATAGGGTGTGGGGTTTTTTTCTTATTGCCTGAGAATTGGGTCATGTTTTATGAATGCCACAAAACTGCTTAAAAATTGTGTTTTCATTAAGACTTTTGGAATATGGCAGGGGAAGAATAATCTTTAGAGTAGATGGCTTAGAGACCTATTTGTCTTTGTGGGGGTTTTGGGGGGGGTGTTAGATTTATTTTTTGTGTGTGTGTTGTTTGTCTTTTTAGCTCATCAAAATAACATGCTTCTGATACTGTAAAACTTTATGCCGTAGGGCAAATTTCAGGATCTTGTTTAATTTTGCATCTATCAGGCTACACAGAGGCATCACGGAGGCAACAAGGTTCTTGTGAAAAACTGAAAATGAAGATATTCATCTTCATTTGTCAAGTTTGCTTTTTTCTGTTTTGAGATACAAGTGCTCTTTAAAAATTGCATATGTATCTACAGAACAGCCTAAAGCCCACTTAAATAACATGGACTTAATCTAGATAGCTTTGTTTTCATAAAGGTATTTATTGCTATACACTGAATACAGCTATAAATATCATATCATACAACGTGAATAAAATATGATTGCAGTGGAAAACTCATTTGCATTTTTTTGTAATGATTTATTTCAGATATTAGTTAATCTACTTTAAGTGCAAAAATGCATTTACACCATCCATATACTAATGAATTATGCATTAATCCCCTTGTTCTAAATGTATCGTAGTAATCTTATTTTTTTTAAATTACCATATTTTAAAAAGATGTAAACGTCTCCAGTAATTAACAACAGAAACGGTGGCTGTGGTATCCCAAATTCCTCTCACAATCCAAAACATCCTTGTCCTTGGACTACAAACTATCTTTCTAGAGAACAGGGAGGTTGCAACCAAGATGTGCTCGCTGGCCTTGCAGTTCTGGCATGGGCCAGTGATTCCTGGCTGTCAGAGCTGCTTCAGATAACGTCCTCCTGCGTGGAGCTGGGGCCAGAAGAGATCCTGGAGCTCACGTTTGGGGGCAGGGGGAAAAACATAAAAGTTGCCATTCCATTAAGGATATCAGAATTAGCCTCTTCAGGTGATACTGCAAGACATTTGGGTAATGTAGTTCTACAGAGACAGCAAAGTTAAAAGCTTATCCTTCCCAGAATGGGACTTCTGCATTTCTTACTGGCTTTAGATGTAGCAGAGAAAAGCAGTTTTGCTTGTGTCTGGTCAGTTCTAAGTTTAATATAGAGTGGGCATGGCTGAAAAATGGCACAATGGACTTTTTAAATAATCTGTAGACACTGCCCTCAATTCTAGCAGGAGGGCTTACAAAGGAATCTTACCTTAACTTGTTTATTAATCAAATCCATTCAAATTTATTTTTCTTTGTTCCCCAACCCTTCCCCCAAATTGTCATGAAAGTATGATTGGTGAGATCCTTCACCTTAAAAAAATATTCAAAAGATACTTGGATTAAAATTAACTGTTCTGCTCTCTGGGACAGAGCATGGCATCTTGAATGCACAACTGGGGAAGGGAAGAAATACTGATGTACTGACTTTATTATGGGTTGTTGGATTTGTGTAGGGGGTTCTTTTGGGGAGTGGGGAGGTGCGGCTTCCCCTTAATTTAAGGTCAATGAAAACACACACAAAAAAAGTTTGAGATGCTTGCCTTTTAAAAGCAGTAGTTGCCTACATCTCTGACAGGGTCAATTGGAAAAATGTAAATATGAGGAGGCAGCTCTACTGAAATGAATGGACAGCTTGTTCCAGCTGAAGATTCTCTCTAGTATTTTGTTTTTAAAATTCTGTAAGCTTGCATGAAAATATGCTTATTTTTATGTCCCAAAATAAACCTTTTTGCAGATGCCCTGCAGGCTCATAAACAGCTTAAAAGCAATTCTGAGAGCTGATGATGTTAGCAGCTGAAACTCTGTTTTGATTGACGGGTAGTCTGAAACAAAGAGCTTTCCACTGAGTCTCGTACAGTTACATAGGTGACTCCATGTGAAAATGAGTTCATGCCATTGTCCTTCTGCAGTCTCAGCTTTGCGTGTACCCACTGCATGCACACACATTTGCTGGGTTGGCCAGTACTGTCGCTTTGGTTTCATGGGAACTGATTTCATTAATAAGTTTAAAATACAGTAACAATGCAGGCCTTGTTTTCCATTGCCTTGTGGTTTGGTGTTGTGTGTGCTTTTTTCTTTTTTTTTATTTGCCACCTACACTGTGCAACATCGAGACTTTCATATAGTGAAGAGTGAACAGGGGCTGAAGAATGAGCATGCTTGTGATTTTTTTTTTTTTTTTAAATACAATACTCCTCTGATCCCCTCTTCACATTCAGATTTGTTAAGGAAAGTGATGATTCAGTAATCATGACGCAACAGGCTGACTTAAAGTCAGGGTTCATTTCCTACTTCTGCCATCAGTATTATTTTGAGACTCCTAATCCTTATGCTCTCAGTTCCCTTATGGTGTAAAATGTGGATAGCAAGGGGTTTCTGTGGCAATTTTAGGGTAAGCCGACTTGTTTCTGTAACGTTTTGTTTGCAGCATGGAGCTTCACAGTTGAAACTGTAACAGGAATTTAAAGTATGTAACAGACTGTGAAGGGTAAAAGGTGATGAGTAATCATGTAGTTGTCACCTGTTAAAAAAAAAAACCACCAAACCAAAGAAAACCATAAACCAAACCGACAAACAAACTTCTAATTTTTTTTTTTTCTTTTACATGTCCTCAACATCTCCCTTTCCCATGCACAGTCCCCTTTGTTCCCTGAAGTTGTTCTGTTGCAATGCTTGCCAATAGAAAGAGGAAAGTATTTGCTGAGACTGCCCTTATAGCTCTGGCTTGGTGATGTGCCTAAGTCTCCCGCAGATGCAGCTGCTTTCACGTGTAGAGTATTTCACACCATAGCAGCTCTGAGAAGTCAGAAAAGTGTAGATAGAGCACAAAAATCCTGGCATAACTACTTTTTCTCTTTATTTTCTACCTGTTGAGGGTAGGTCAGGTCATGACTAGTGTCATATATTCAATGGTAGTATTTTAAGTTGGAAGTAAAGATTTATACTGAGAAGACTTGTGGTCGAGGAGAGCTGGAGCTAAGCTGCAGGTATTTTATCTGGGGTTGGTTTTGACTTTCCCAGTAATTAAGAGTATGGGTGATCCTCTAAAGAATCCAGTTTTAGCATAAGCAGCAAACTTAGTGGGTAATTATAATGTTGAAAAGACATTTACTTTGGCTCACAAATGAGCAATGATCAGTGAAAACTGAGTTTGCAGTTAATATGAAGCTTGACAAACAGATTTCCTATCTTTAAAATTATTTGTACCCTGTGATAGCTTCTCCTGTGGCTTTCAAACAGGCTTTGCATCTTGAGGCTTTAAACTTGTGGCTTTCAGATAAGTTTGAGAAAATGGGGACTTTCGGATTAGTGAAAGGAAGCATTGTTTTCCAATTCCTTTCAGTTTTGAAACTGAGGTGCCGAGTATAAGACACGGTTTTGGCCCCAAGAGACCTTGGGGAGGATTAGGTAGAAACTCAAAGGCTCTGTGTGAGCCAAAGGATGTGCCTAGAAAAAGCTGGTCAGGGAGGTAGCCTTCTCTAGCAGCTCCAGAATGGTGTAAACAGAGGAACCTGAGATCTAACAGATGGTTACATGTCTGTTTTTCCACTGTCACGGCTCGGGTTAGAGCAGCCTGAAGGCTGGTTTAACTTTTGTTCTCTGGGTATGATGACTAAAGGATCATAAGTAGCGGGGAAGACAGCAGAAAAACAGCATGTTTGAATCACTTGCCTTTTTCACTTTCAACAGGACTTCAGAGACAACATTTAAGAGACACCTGTAGGAACATGTGTATTTGTTGCATGACTTCCTTTTTTTTTTTTTTTTTAAGCTACAAAGCAGTATAAAGACTCTTACCTCAAAGTATCCGGTTTTTTTCATTGGTTTTCAGTATGTTCAGCTCTCAGGTAAATATATGGGACACTACAATTTCAGCTTACCAAAAGAAAAAAAAAAAATCTTCTTTGCTGAAAGAATACCTAAGGCTTCAAAGTGTGTGTTTCTTTTTCATTCCAGATATATACTTTGGAATTCTGGTAAATGTGAGTTTGACACAGCAGAATGGGGTATGACCCATCCTTTTCAAAGTCACAGTATTTAATTCTTAAATTCTTGTCTACTGTCTAATTGATTTTTTTTTCTAAGTTCACAACAAGGGAAAATATCAAAACACACTGTAGTTCATAATTCTATTCTGTGCGAGCATTCCGTGCTTTCCTGAGTTTTTTATTTTTCTTCCCTCTTCTGAAATCTTACTGCTTTTTTTAGACTGATCTACAGCAATATGTCGGTGCTTTTGTCTTAGTCCTCAAGGTCTAAGGACAAGACCTAGACTTACAAGACTAGTGAGTGCTCCCTTTCTATGCCAAAGGGTGCCCAAAATAATTTTTCCTGACTGTCTTCCTTAAGGATGGTGAATCACCGGCCTCAGTACCAAGTTTGATGCTGAGTGGTATGAACTGAAACCAGGTAAGTTGCTGTGCTTTCTAAAGTAAGTTTGCCACACAGCATCAAAAAGCTTTTTTTCACCATTGAGCCCTAGCATTTAATTCCTACTGTATCTTTCTGTTCCCTCAAAAATTCCAATAAATTCAATACCGGATCGAATCTGCTGTGCAACAATAAAACATAACATACAGATGGGTTTTTTACCCCCAAAGAGCAGGAAGTTTCTCAAACATTATATTTGTGAGTCTCCATGAGAGTCATCTTTAGTTCAATTCCTTCTGTTGCTGGTACACTAATTTTATTTAATTTTTATTCTGATTTTGCATGGTGTCTATGGCCATTTTAAATAAAGTGGAAGCAGCTAGACACTTTCTTCCACATTAGTGTTCATCAGGGATCATCTATCTTAACTGGGGATTCTTGGAGGGGCTTTGCTACTAGACAACATTTGAGACTCGGGTAACTTCATCTGGTGATGAATTGATGACTCGTATTTAGCAGCTGATATATCTGGAGAAATTGTAATAGTTAATCTTAATTGCCCCCAGTGACTTTTTTCTGGATGTCACCTGATGCCAGCTTTATGTGAGAAGGAGTCCAGTGGGACTTACATCCTCTTCCAAGGTGCTGCAATGCATCACCCAGTGGTCTAGAGAAAATTCCTGCTGTTTTCAGTGTAAATAAGTGTAATGTGATGACTGGTCCTGCTGGGCTATTCCTGCTGTGAGTTAAGGTAGCCTTTCACAGAAAAGGGGCACAGAGTGTGTAGGTCAGTGACAGTTTTTTGCTAGATTGGTTAGGAGTATTGCAAGGCATGGGTCAACACCATTCAGGACTTACGATGTGACTAATACAGCTTTTTGGACTGCAGAAGAGCTCGAAGTAACCTTTAGGAAAACTTTAGGGGTCTGCTGTGGCCATGCCTCTCTCTTGTAAGTTTGGGAGGGAGAAGCTGCTTCAGGTCCAAGGAGATGCAGGGCTTCACCGGTTCCAGGAGGAACTGAAATTCATGCATAAAGCTAGAGAGCTGAGTTGTCTTTAACACTGATGAGTATTCATTAACATTATGCATTTGGTGACCCTCTTTGGTACAATCAGAGAAAATGGACAACAGGGACGTGCAAGGAGAGGTAGAACTTTTTCCAGAGAAGCAGCAGCATTAGGGTGCTGCTGCTTTTTCTCTTTTTTTTTTTTTTAAAAAAAAAAAACCAAACACTTCCAAAACATTCCCTATTCAAACTTTTGTCTTTTTGCTCTCTTTTTGAACAAAGAGGAAATGTGTCCTGTAACACTGCCATTTTTACTCTCAGGAGCTCTGATTTAATTTGGTTTCTTCTCTCAGAGAATAACATAAAGGTCTTTGGCTGAGAGAGTGATTTTCTTCTTACGTGCATGCAGTACAGCATCCTACTCAATAAAGCAGAGATTCCCAAATGGTGCCTGTAGCTGCTGTCCTAACAGAAGTATGAATGCTGTCTAAAGCTTTTATTTTGAGGCTTCAAACGGTGCTCTTATTCAAGAGTTCGTTTCTCCTAATGATGAGTCTCTAATTAATGGTCACTCTCTCACTGAGATGCTGGTTTTGATTAGGATATTGCATCCGTCAGCCTGGATAAGTTACCTGCTTGGTTAATGTCTGTTAAGGAATATTGAATTTTTAGAAATTTTTATTAATAAATTTATACTCCAGTAACACAACTCATCACGGTTATTTGTGTTCCTGTGTGTACAGTACCAGCCATTTGTCAAGTTGATTCCATTGTCATCAAGTGATGTAGGAATTCTGGATGTGGTGTCAGTCTATGTATACTCCCTTACTCAAAAATAAGCAGCAGGAGCATTTGTTTATGCAGGGGTTCTGGCAAGTGCCTGCTATCTTCCCCTGCAAAACAAACATACCATTTCCATAAACACTCTAGGTATGCAGCTTCCACCCTGTTTGAAGTGCATGGCATTCTTATATGAAGAGGTATAAATCAATCTTCACTTTTAGCAGCATGGCGCTCTTCCAGGTAGATACTTTAGGGTGTGCTTATTTTGACATGTAACAGGTTACATTCCACACTCCAAATATGAAGTTTCTTGCCAGGATATGCATTTTGAACAAAACCGCTATTTTTTGAATACAAACAGGAGACCCATTAGACTGCATAAGTAGTCTGCTTGAAGAGGAAAGGGAGGAGAACGCCTGGATTGCATTTATGGACTAACAGCAGTTAACCATTTGTGTCAATGCTTCAAGCCTTATTCTTTTTTTAACCTGATCCATTTTTATCAGTGCAAACTAGAGATGAACAATAGCTCTTGGAAATGGATATGAGAATCATAAGCAGAACAGTAGCTATTGCAATGTGAATAACTAAAATTAACTTCAAAGGGAATGAAGTCTATACACCAGCTGGCAGCAGGACAGGGACTTCGCCTCTTGGAATAAAACACCAAAGGTGGCCTTTCTAGTCACACTTCTAATGTGGTTAGAGCCCCTTTCATTCCTGTGTTCCATAATCCTTGCTCATCTCCATACACTACTTTCTTTTTAGTACCCTTAAGTGCATCCTAGGAAGCTTTATTTTTCCTAAAACTGCCACGTATTTTCCTTTCCACTTGCCCTCTTTATTTTCTAGCCTCAGTGCTAGGAATTTTTGCCAATTGCCTTTTGCTGGTTGATTGTTGATTTATTATGTAACCATAATCAGGTACAATAAAACTGGTAATTGCATTACCGGTAACTCCTTCCTTCCATTCTGAAATGCTTCTGTCATAAGTACTCGTATGCATTTATGCTAGTTCATCACACACTTGTACCTACTCTGCTTGTACATTTTCTAGAAGCGTGTGTGTATACGTGTGTCCATGTTTTATTACAGTATTAAAATAGAATATGGTCACCCATATATTAAATTGATATAATGCAAGTTGTACTGGCAAAGAATCTATGAAAAATAACTATGAAAAATTTGGTTTTTTAGTTGTTACTTCAGTCAGTCTGGCTATTTATTTTGCCTAGTAAGATCTGTAGAAACTACCTTTTTCCTTTTTTTTTTTTTTTTTTTTTTCCCCCTTGATTCAAAATTTGGGGTTAGTTTGAAGGTTGCAGTGAGAACTTCTGAATTCCTCTCATACCTTTTCAGGTGATACAAATTTCCTCTTGAATGTTTCTTTTACATGAGAAGTATTGTGTGGGGTTTTTTTCTTCATGCTGAGTTTAATTGTTTAATGGACAATTTGTCAAACTTTAACATGCCACTGTTCTGTTCAATTTTCTGAGCACCAAAAATGTATCTTTATTAGAGGCAGTCATGAAAATTCTGCATAAGAACTTCTGATGACTTCTGCAAGTATAGAATCATAGAATATCTCAAGTTGGAAGGGACCCATAAGGATCATGGAGTCCAACTCCCCGCTCCTCACAGAACTACCTAAAAGTAAACCATATGACTAAGAGCATCATTCAGATACTCCTTGAACTCTGACAAGCTTGGTGCCCTGACCACTCCCCTGGGGAGCCTGTTCCAGTGACAGACCACCCTATTGGTAAAGAATCTTCTCCTAATGTCCATCCTGAACTTCCCCTGATGCAGCTCAATTCTATTAGGATGTGCTGAGACAACTGAAGGACTATGCCTTCAACTCTAAACCTTTCTTCACTTTCCCCTTGGCTTTTCACACTTTCCTTATGCATGGCCAAAGTTTGCAGGTCTCTTTCTTGTAAATAAAAATCTTTATTTTAAAATTACTGTTTAAATACAGTACTTCACCTGTTTCAATGAGTCCAAATTCTTAAAGATCTGAAATTACTTATGTGCCTTATCCTTTTGAAAATTAATTGGATAGAAAAGCTCTCAGCTTGAAGACATGGTTTTTGATATATTTGGACGTGTTGTGAGACTGTATGAGCAGACTTGACATCTCTCTTCCATTTATGTACAGATGTACTCCATATAGATATAAGAATATGCCTGTCTTTTACAGACTAGTAAAAAGGTGTCCTTTATTTTTCCCAATTCAATCTGTGTTGTATGGTAGTGTGCTTCATCTGAAATTAATTTTATGTCTCTAATTTATTCTATGTCCAGCTTTGAAGAGAAGGAAATTACTCAAATTAAAAGGACATTATTTAAAAGGACGTGGTTGTTTAGTTGGGTTTTTTTCCTACATGTTTATTGAGCGAAAGACAAATCAGCAGAAGGCATGCTCTGTCAAAGTGCACCGAAGGGGCAAGAGATCATCATGTCTTTGCTTGTCCTGCAGAGGATAAACCAGCTTCCTAACCTTTTTTGGGTGACTTTTCAGCAGTGATGCTCAGAAGCAGACCCCGCTGTTCAAAACAGCTTCTCAGGTTGCAAAACCTTGCTGACCTAATCCAACAGCTGGCTGTCACCCAAACTGGTAATCCTGTTCCCCCCCTCCAACTAAAACTATGGCTATGTAGTCTCACCTTCTCCCTTGCTTTGACCTTGCTACTTATGGGTCAGCCAGCACACTTTGCCAACAAAACAGATAATGATGGATTTATTAATATTTTTTTTTTCTCCTCCCCACTGGCTTAATTTTCTGTCTCAGCAGATGGATGTGGTTTGTTCTGTTGTCAGTCAAGCTCGTGGACCTATTTCAAGCTAGAGAGGAGGGATGCTTGTGAAGGGGTGAGATGATGAAAGGCAGCAGCAATGCCTCATCTGTCACCGTTGGGGTCTGCCTTGTGCCACTCTGCCCTTGTGCTGCAAACCCACGATTGTGTGTGGTGGTCCATCTGCTAGGTGCTGGGGTACCAGCCTTGCACAGGCATTATAGACCTCTAAGGCAGCATAAACCCAGAGCAACCAAAAATTGCTCTTTGCTAGCTTATTAAGGTAAAACGTCTGGGCTCTGGCTTAGACAAATGCCTGTGTCAGTGCTGAGGAGGCAAGGCAACGGCTGGGGGGTAGGTCAGTCTGTCCGTCTTAGAGACAACAGCATCCCCTGGGACTTGAAATCAGAAGATCCCATCCTACTTGGAAAGGGCTGATCTCTCCCAAAAGAGCGTTTTACTGTTTGTGAAGTCCTCTTTTACCTACTACCTGTGCTCCTGTTAACTTGATCTACCCAACCTTGCATTCTGATTTGTAACACTTCATTGAGATGGATACTGTTCATACTTCTGAACCAGCTACCATAATTCAACAGAGCCCGTCTCTAGCCAGATTTCTTCAGATGTAACTCCAGAGCCATGTTCTTTGTGCCTTAATTATGCAGAATTCGCTGGGGCTTCAGCAGGAGTTTTGACTGTGCAAGTGATGCTGAATTAAGGTCTCTAGTTTACAGGACTAATTACCCAGTTCTTTGATTAGCCTCAAATACTCCAGCAAAATTTTGCTATTGGATACATGTGTGTAATTACTGCTGGAGATGGTAGTACTGCAAGAAGCCATCTCAAGGCAAAATTTGTTTTATTAATATCTTTATGAATTAAAGCTAGTGACTTTTTACTCTGTTTCTTACTATTCTTTTACACTTTTACAAGACATAATTTGTATATAAAATGATGTGAAAAAGATAATAAGTTAAGGAAAAACCTGTACTTTATACTATTGCTATTGCCTCTCTGTGTTTTTTTTTTTTCCCAAATGCTATCTGTAGCTGCAAATGGCTGTTGTCATAAGGCTTTTTTTTTTTTTTTTTCCTTCCCCTCTCTGCTATGTGTTGGCTTTCTCAGTGGACTTTTACTCTTGGTTTTCCCAGAAGGTTTCAGTGTCTTTCCCAGCATCAGTAGCAATTAAAATATCTCCCAGAAGGGCAGATTTTACTTCCAGCTGTGTTCTACAAGTGACTTGAAAAGACTTAATAACTCATGCAGAAAGTGGCTTTTATTCCAGGGGAATTACTTAAATGACTTGGTTTCTTACTTCAACTCTGAGTTCAAAGTGGAGTCGTATGGCACCCACACCACAAATTCCGTCTCTAATTCAGAGGCCAAAATGACATCAAACAGGAAATGAAAAGCCCCTCTGGTGTCCTCGCCAGCAGCGCAGGGAGCTTTCAGCTCAGGGGAACTGTCATACCCAAAAAATTTCTTAGAGGCCACTTGTTCAGCAGCTCTTCCAGCTGCCTGCAAGAGCAACCCACAGAGCAGTGCTGCTGGATGCTGGAGAAGTCCCGTTATGATAAATTATACATGATAGCCATACCTGCTGCTCCCTGTCTGGTGCGCTTTGAGTTCAGCTAGAGTATATTTGAGGGACTCGGTACCTCTTGCAAACTCCCCTTTCATAAATTATTACTAGTTGGAAATAGCTTAATGTTCAGTAGTGCTTACAACCACAATTCCCACTGAAGTCAGTGAGTGCATTTACAGCATTAAGTACATCTCCCAGCAATGCCTGCAGATCAGGTACCTGGTTCTGATTTAGTTCCTGTATTTTTTTTTTTTATTCTTTTGCTTTTGTGAGTAGGCATGTTAGTGTAAGAAAAATATTTTGTTTTCAAATTTCTTGCGACTTTTTCTTTTATAAGTACTGCGTGTTCTCTCTTTTTACATAGCGAATGTTCTTTTCCTCACCATTTCAAGTGTAAATGAAAGATGACCCTTGTAAGGGAGTGCTGTTGAAGTGACCATTAGAAAAGCATCCCTATCGCACTTCTTCATCTGATACATGTTGTAAACTGAAGAAGCTAACAAAGCTAGTGATCTTTCTGTTTAACATTTTCAAGAATGAGATCTTCTCCAAATGCTTATTTTTCTTTTAAAAAATAAAAAAGAGAAAAAGAAAAATAGCAAGCTGTTAATTCCAAACTATTTCCTTACCCTTGTGTATTGTTCCTTCCAGCCCGCCCCCAGATGTCAATGATAGATCTTAGTAGCTTTAAAAAAATACAAATTTTTTTTTTCTTTTGTTATTTTCCCCTCAAAACTCAGGGTAGGAGGAAATTCTTTGCAGATTGTGATTTCCACTTTTTTTTTTTTATCTTAGCCAACTGACCTTTTATACCATCTTTGATGCAGACCTCTTAGAGCAGAAAAATTAGGATTAATGGAGGAAATGGAGTAGTTAGATACCTAATAAGTCATAATGATTTTGCAGTTTGGAATTATTTTGGATAAAAACGGTGTTCCCTGAAGAAAATAAAATGTGACTAAAAATAAAATGCAACCAACTGCTGCAGAATTTGGGAGGGGGAGGGGGGAGGTGACGGACATGACACAATTTGAATTTTCTCTTGTTTATTTTTCTCTTCCTCTCTTTGTCTGTCCACCCTGTTGCTGTTGGACAGTGGATGAAACAGAAGTGATGGCTGTCATGTGTCAGTGGCTGATGAAATGAAGGGCCATTCAACTCCACATTGTTTTTCTGGTCAGTTGTTCCTGTCATTCAAATTATTATTACAGTAAATGTTAAAACAATGCCATCTAATACTGCAGCTCACTTGGTATATTTAACTTGATTTATTGTGGTTCATTGTCAGGAAGCTTTGAGGGATAATTACAGCTACCCTTAGCAATTTAATCAATGTAAAAACTTATTAATTAGCATCAACAAATTTATCCCTAACTCCAATTTACAAATCAGTTGCAGCTGTTTATTGAAGAATACTCTCACAATTCATTTTGAATCCTCTTTTCTCTTGAACCTGATGAAAAGGTAGTGGAGCTTCACTGGTAAGACCAAACCCAAGGATTCAGCTGCTTTTTTTTTCTTTTTTTTCTTTCTTTTTTTTTTTTCCTCCTTCTTCTCATGTGTGTGCGTTTTGGCATAATACGGGACAAGCAAAGCAGCAGGATGAAAGAGCCACTCTCTGCCATTGCCTAAAATGCGAGGGGAGGAGGCTGTGGTTGGCAGGGGGATGCTGCTGCCATTTTACCTCATTCCCCAAGGCTTCTGAATTCTTTCAGGTACTATAAGGAAAAATAGATATTTCTGAGGTTTTTGCATCGATCTGGTGTCTGAATGTCAATGCATTTTCCTTTTCAAATAGAAAGCCACATGAGTCTCAGTTCAGGAAGAAGTAGCTTGGTCTGTGGTGTGAGGGGCTGCTTGGTAGGATACGGGGTACCCCACCTCAGGTTTTCTCTCTGCCCAGGTCAAAATATTTTTACATCCTTTATCACTCATTGAGGCAAAGCTCGGGCGCTTGAACTTGTTCTTCCAGCACCCTACCTGTGGTATCCGTCTCTGATTGCTTTTCTTGCTTCTAAAAAATATTTTCACAGAAAGCATTGTTGAAATGGAAGTATCTGGATGAAATGTGTTGAGTTTGATGAGCTAGCGTGTATTTAACAGACTGTACAGCTCAACCTTAGTGCATAAAGTTGGTCAAGGAGAGGAACTGCAGAAACAAAGTGGCAAACAGACTACAATGGAGTTAATGCAGAATAGGGTGTTTTGCATCCAGTGGGGGAGGTGCTGTTTATTTTGAGTTATCTCATACTTTAATTCAGTTACTGGTAGCTGGTCTGGGATTTGAGTCTCTCCATTTTGACTCATGAAAACTTAATTTTGCATGACACAAATGCAGAGCGATGAGTGTGTGTTTCAAACCTTCAGAAAGCTGCTGAGGAGGACCCCATCCTGTGCTAATGGAAGTCCTGCTGCTACTCTCACGTAGTGGGAAAAGCAAAGCTTGAGGAAGGGGTGCATAGATAAGTGCTCCCATTAGCATTATGTAGGGGATAACATTTCAGCTAATGCAGCAGGCTCATTTCCTGCCAATGTCCTCTTCTGCTCTTGGTTTGTTCTCCCCCTTCCCGTCCTGGTGTTAGAGGGAACGCTGTGAAGACTTTTATTGGCCATTACTATGGCTAAGGAGTGGACGTAGACCATCATTGCACGTGGTTATCTTATGCTGGTGCTGGCATGCACAAACTATTAGCTCATAAGGATTACCAGAACCCCTGGAGTTCTTGCCGCTTAAATGACAGGGGGCAACAGAGGTATCGCAGCATTCCCATAATTTTAATATTTTTATCTGTGTGTCTTGCATCTGTTACTGAACTTGTGTGGCTTATCTTCTTCTGTAATATATACTCAAACCTCGTTATGGGGTGATGTATGTTTGAGAACTTTTTCTAAGCTTGGTTCTGAATTTCTGGCTGAGACAACTTCTATAAAATAGAGATTCAAAATCAGGTAATTAATGGGCAAAATAGAGAGCTCTGCCATGAAATGTGTCTCTGTAGTAAAGGGTCAACATGTAGAAGAAAGGGAAACCTTTTGCAATCTGGTCCTTACATCTTTTTGGAGAAGAACTGGATGTGGTATTTTGAGCCCTTAATTTTTAAATTAATTTCAACTGCATGCAGAAAAATCCTGTAAGAAGCCTAGCAACAACAAGGTTGGATCTTAAATTGTGGGAGGACAGCTTGAGGGTTGCCACTCTGACGGTCGTTTTGCAATTTCAGTTTTGAATGTCACCGTTTTGTTTTTTGTGACTCTCCATGGAGCCTCCTAGACTTTTGCCTTTTTACTTTCCAGCTACTGTCGTTTTCCCGTGCATGTTTACCTTTTCGGTGGCATTGGCTAGCATGCTCCCTGCTACGAAAGCAAACTGAACCAGGTCAAGTGCTCCGCTCCACAAACACTCTGCCTTGTTCATTCCTTCAGCATGGATTTCCTCCTTTGCACTCAGCAGTGTGCTGTGGATTGCTATCAAGCCACTCCTTTCTGGGGCTGGTTCTATGGTTAATGCTCACCTCGGGCTTCCTTCATCTTTTTTGCTGCAAATGATGCTGCAGCTTCTGTGAAATGGTTAGAAGCTTGTCATAAGAATGTAAGAAACAGCAAATCTTGATGCTGCTCTCCACTGGCTTCCGTTCTGGTTTCCTTGTCCATCACTGTTCCTATTTTACTTGCATAAGTTCCAAGGTTTTGCTTTTTGTCTATTTCCTAATTTTCTCAAGTACTTCTTAGAATAACGCCCCATAACATATACGCCATCCAAATGCGATCATGCGTGTGTCCACTAATCCCTAGTGGATACTAGCTTAGTGAGTCATTTCAGGCACTCTGTTATAACAAAAATATGTAATGCGACCATCTGCCCTTCAAGATCCTCAACAAGAGACATACCCTGGTCTTATTTGTGTCGGTGTAAATCCAGAATCCCTTTATACCCATCAGTGGCTTTAATATAGATTAACTCTGTTTTTAAATGGCATCAGGATTGGGCCAGTTGCATATTGGCTTTGCATCTTAAATGGCATTACTAGGCTAATAGGGATTTCACAAATGCTAAATTTTCTCAGGAGGGAGCACTCTGGCCGTATTTGCCTTATGAAGTTCAAAACAGACAATGGGCTGTAACCTGACTTTGGAAATAATGATCCTGGCTTACATACCTTGTGAAGTTGTGTTGTGAAGTAGCACGTTCATTAAATTTTGTTCCCAGTTATGTTTAGATAGCATTGTGGAGGGGTAACTTGGAGCAGTATTTGTCTCCATTCTTGAGAGATGACCGTGGGTATAACTTGGAGCAGGATATGACATGTACTGTACTATTTCTAAGACAGAGAAATTTATTTTAATAATAGTAATTTTAAATATTTAACAGACTATCTGTGAACTTCTATAGGATATCAAGAGTATTTTATTTTGCATGTGTAAACAATAAAATAACGATTGAAAAACCTGTTCAGATTTGAAAGATCAAAATATATAAGCCCCGCTGAAGAACACAGTTTTGCTACTGTAAAATCAGGACAAATGAAAATGGAGGCTCAGTTGGTAGTGCTTGGGGTGTTAGGTGTTTGGAGGGATATCCTTGTGATCTGTTTCCCCATGGCTTACAGGGAAGGGACTGAGTCTAGGTGGGGACAAAGGAAGAAAGGGGTTCCTGAGAGATACAGTTGCTCCTGTGAATAAATTACCATGATGGGTAATTTAAGTTACTGAGTGTTATGTAACTTAAAGCAAGAACAGTCCATCCTTTCAGTGAGGTATGTGTTATTCTGAATATACACTTGTGTGGCTTTGACCCTTTTATAATCATTTATGTTAAACTTAGCTTTTGATGTAAGGCTTGTGAAGCTTCTAGAGAGGGAGCTAGGGTGAGGGCATGAAACGGACAGTATTCATCCCACGAAATGCAGGAACTATATACGTATTCTTGAGCTCCACCTACAGGCAAATTAATGCTATGTCTAAGAACGGGTAGGTTTATGTGGGCACCATGCCCACAGCTAACATTGCTTGCATGCTTTCACAGCATGGTTATGTTAGAGTGGTGCTCTGGGGGGATGCTATTCCCTGTTTCTCAGCATAGCTTTGAGCATTGTGCTGATAACTTTATATTGCTGGCAGTGCTGCTGTTGGCACGTTCAGGGCTAGCTTGGGTATCTGCCTCTGACTTTCTGTTGCACATAGATGTGGCCAGCCTTGACTGGTTTGCACTGAGAGCAGGTGTAGGTTGAGAAGCTGCCTTGGACGGATCACTTAATTTTTTTCCCCTGCCTTTCTTGTCCATGAGTTGAATATAATGTTTTTCAAACTGCTTAGAAAATCTAGGCACAAAGGGTGCTACATAAAAGCCTCAGCACATTTAAATGAAATAGCCTACATGGTGATGGGGCTGGAGATGCGGGTCTAATGTCCAGCTGCACTGTGTCCAACTAGGATGATGATCCTCTAAGTTTAGAGGAACTGCCTTTTGGGCGGGGCACTGCTCTTCTTTCTAAATCGTATGGTGGTTCTTAGACATAGTCTTAAAGACTCAAAATGTGATCAGACTGTAACTTTCCAACCTTATGTAAATTGTGTCCCCTCTACATACCTTTGCACAAGCTTCCTTCCGCTTCTCCACTTCAAGCATGCACATGTATACCTAGCGGTAGTCAAACAAGACAGGAAGGAAGGAAGGAAAAGTTCAAGCTTTTACCACTGTCATCTTCTCTGGCTGGTATAAAGAACCCCCAGGACATATTTTATGCCTTCTGCTACTGAGTCTGCTACTGAGGAGGTTAGTAAGAGTGATCCCCCTGCCACGAGCACCGCCAGACCGCTGGAGAAAGGACAGATTAGTGATTCCTTCTTAAAGTTCACTAGAAGATGTTGCTCCTCAAGGTGATGGAGGAAGGGTAGGAGAAAAGAGGGGTTATCCCAGGGGTTGTGTGTGCTCACTAACTGCGTTGGCTGCTGTGCTATCATCTGCTTCATCTGAGCAGATGTTGAATTACTGTTCTAGGACTTCTGAGGGTTATCATCTTTCTTTTTCCTCCTCTCCCTCACCTCCTCCCCCACTTTGCCTATGTCTTTTGCCCTGGTGCTTTAAGGGTTAAGTGGAGTGATATGACTCCAGATCTGAGAACTTGAAGGACGATTCAATTTGCATTGTTAGGATCAACTGTTATAGACACTGGAAATACCATAGTTCTGACTTTTTTTTTTTATTGCTTCAGATTTGTTTAGTTGCTATAAAACATATGCTTACTATAGACTGCTATACCCAAGGCTTGTTCTCTGTTAATCAGCAACAAATACAGTAAGCCAATGTGGACCCTCTGTGTAGGGAAAAATCAAACAGATGAAATGGATGAAGACATAATCAGAGCCATTCTTCTGCTCAGAGTGAATATTAACAACAGTGTTTTATGATAAACTATAACTGAGGACGTCAACTTACCAGGGAAAATCATCTTTCTTGACAAATAGGTACCTGTTGCTGTTGCATGAGATGCTGACAGAAGTAATATTAGCTAGTTTTCACTAAATCTGCCTGTATGTGTTTGTGTCTATAAAAGACTATTTTATGATCCAAAAGAATATTTTTGTGAAAGTGTTCCAGATTCCAATTTGATTTCCTCACTTGCTTTCTCTTGCTAAACAGGTTTCATCTCTATTCACGTTTTTGCAGCTACAAGCATAGCCTATATACATATTTCTCTGTACCCATACATATTTAGCTAAATCTGCTTTGCCAATCGCAATATTATCAGAAGCTTTTATGTGAAGGTAAGCCTGATTTTTGGTCCAAATTTATATTTAGATTATTCAGTCTTTCATTCTTATATATCTGAATCTGGGTAATTCTGTTGACGTCAGTGGCAGTGCATCTCAGTTTCACAGTTGAAATAGAGAGAAGCAGATTATGACTCTTAGTCTGTTTTATTGTTCTCTTGCACTTGTAACAGAGCAAAGAACTTCAGTCCAGAATATGGCAACAAAAATGGCAGTGTTAGTTTAAAAAAATAAACAAAAAAAAAAAACAACTCCACACCTTTCATTATCGGGAATGGAAGTATGGCAGCATAAAAAAAGCATTGGTTCCATTTAGGATTATACAGAAGAGAAATTCTCTGTGTGATTTTTTGGGGTTAGTTGGCTTTTTTGTTTTCCCGTGCAGTATGAAATTGTTTGATACAGAAGCATTTCACGTAATATGAGAAAGAAAAACAGAAAAGCACATGCAGTAGATGAATACAAAGATGGAAATGGGTGAGACCCTTGTTCCTTAAAAGAAATCCCAGTAATCTGCAACTTTATTTTGGCTGTGACGATTCATGGCTCTTCAGAAGTTTCGCAACAACGGCAACTGTTATATGCTGTCTTTGAAACCCACATGCTCCTGCTAGAAGCAGGGATTGAATCAGCATGGAATTTGGCTTATCAGACTGTGTCTGGGAAGCCAGCAGTTCTTGTCATGCCAGATTGCATCTGGATTAAAAACTGAAGAAAAATGTAGTGACACATTCTGAAAAGAAAAAGACAAGCTTTATTGGCTTCAGTGAAATCTCATAATCAGATAAATGTTTCATAGTCTGGTTATTACAGTTATTTAAGTAGTAATTATTCATTAAATGTGTGCTTTAAAGTTAATGTTGTTGGAGATATTTCAAGTATCAGAGATGTGCAAGTAAGTCACTTCTCATATTAAGGCATCTTCTCATCCTCATAAGAATTTATCGTGCTTTTTGATGTATGTTTACGAAAATCAGGATGGAAGAACAGAATATTTTGTCCAGAAGCCACAAACACAAAACAATTCCATTTGTAATCATGTCTTAGGAAGACATTGATGCAGTGTCCTAAACTAGCATGGTTTTAACCAAGCAGTGTCTTATTTATCTCACTGCTAAGAAAAACTGAATGCTCTTTAAGTGTACATTAGTAGTCTGGACAGAAAATTAGTACATAAAAGTTCATCTCTTTATCTACAGGAGGGTAAGTTGGCTGAAACTGATTCCCTTTCCTGAAAGGAGTCTGACAAGCAGTCCTGTACCTCTTTCTCAACAAGGATAGAGAGCACTTCGGTGGCTGCAAATTAAATACTAACCTAGGAGAAACCAAATGGTTGCAAACATCCTCTCTTGAACATTTGTCAAAAGCATAGCTGTGGAAATTAGCTATTTCTAGCTAATCATAGCTAGATTACAAAGAATGTCAGTTTGACAGGGATGAGGGAAGAAAGGGGCAGGAATGGGACTGTCAGAGTTACTTCTGAGAACTGACGTATGGCAAAAAAGCAATTAGGGTTATTTGGACAGCTTGCCTAGAAAGGCATATTTCTAGCCTTTATCACTAATGGAAGTAGTAGCTGCCTGCACTAGATGTGGTTTTGTGTAAAGCTATAAGGATTGTGCTACAAAAAATACAGGCCATATTGAAGCAGGCTGTTGTAAAGTTTAAAACTGAGTGTGTAATCCTAGCCTAGTAAGTGGGTGGGTTATTCATTACAATACTGAAGTGTTTATTTAAAAAAAAAAAAAGTGGCACATCAATCTGCATTTTGTGTCAAATCACAGCACAAAACTGTGTAATCTGGCATTATCACTACTGGCGCTATGTGCACTGGAGGGCTGAAGGCTGAGATGTTTTGACTTGAAGAAAACAGCATCAGAGTTGCAAGGGTCTTGCAGATAAGAGAAAAGACAGAGAAGGATAAATAAAAACTTACAGTGATCTGAAGTCTCAGAGGTTTGCCCTCAGTTTTTTGAAAAACCAAAGCAGAGTGAGAGGGTTAAGTGCCAGAGCAGCTCACCAGTGGAGTTAATACGTCACTGGCTGATGACAGTAATGCTGATGTTAAAGAAGGCTGATATAAGGACCCCCTAGGCTTAATTTGCAGGTGAAATTATGTAAATTCAGTTCTGTGAATATTGCTGGGAAGAACAGATTAAACGATTAGTTTATGCTAGGGCTTTTGAAAAGAACTGGCCACTGGAGGCGGAACAACAGCTCATACAGCGTGGAATGATCTGGGACACGGGAGGAAGGAAATCTCCCTCAGCTTCCTTGGCACCAACTGATTCCTGGGCACAGCCAGCCTGCCCACATGCATGTAGGTTCCTCCCCAAGTTAAAGGATTTGCTCTGTTGCTTTCCTGTAGTTCTGAAGCTCTTCTGAGGCTTTCTATAAATGATAGCTCTTACTTGATTCTTCAGCAAAATGGTGACTATTTGGATGCATGAGGATCTAGGCTCTTTGCTGTAATGAGTCAAGGCAAACAGGTTGTCATCTACCCGCTAGCACAATTACAGGGCTTAGGATTTTTGCTGTTCTTGGCTTTTATCAGATGAGTTTAACATGCCCTATCCTTGTTTTTCTTTGCAGTCAGGGTAGATTTTCCTGCTGCTTTCTCAGTAATCAGATGGTACTGCAGTCACGGAGTGTGCAAGCTCACCTTGGGTTAAACTGTTTCCTCTGCTTCAGATTTTCTGCAGACTGGATTTAAATTCATAGAAATGTAGAATACCAGGTTGGAAGGGACCTCCAGGAGCATCTGGTCCAACCTTCCGCAGTGTTTGTTTAGGATTCTGTGTTCAGCATTTTGTATTAGATGAGAAGAAGCCCTGCATTTAAATTATTCAGTCTTTAGGACTGATGATAAATTGTCAATCACCTTCTAGCGTATTTAACTTGTCCTAAAGGATGCTTAGAGGTGCAAAAATTCACATCCGGTTGCATTTATAGATCATTGGGTTTGTTTTGTCAATGAGTGCCTCTGTCCTCCTTGTCTTCTGGTGTATTTTTGTGTTGCCCTGCAGACAGTGGGCAGAAATCAGGGTTTGGGTATTAAAATAATAAATTCCTTTCCCTTCAAATTGACCAGACTGACAATAAAATAAAATAGCATAGAAGCGTACAAGTCATATTCCCTGATGCTAAAGGAAAAAATAGCTGGTATGTCCTGCAGGTTATTCAGTTGGTGCTAACTGTGAAGTCAGTAAGTATTGTAATTATTTCTGATATTTATCCAGGCATAACAAGAAAAGGTGGTAATTATGAAGTGACAACAGGGCTGAAGTGGGCTTTTGGGGGGTAAATCCTGAACTGGATACCTGCCATTCCCATCCCACAGTGCAAAAATGCTTCCATCCCATGTCAGAATAAGAGCCAGAGCCTCCCAGAGTTTGATTAATATAAATAAATGGGTAAAAAGTTGGCAGGATCCTTCTAGGACCAGCCTTTTCAGGAGCTGGCCTGGGCCTGCTTGAAGGTGATAAGGGTGGCTGCCTGCAGCAGCATGCCCCGGATGTCCAGCCAGTACAGGGACAGGGGCTGGCATGGGGATTTTGGGGGGCAGGGCTGCACAAGGCCCCAGGCTGGCACCTCGGGAGTGCCCAAGGTGTGAGGAGTGGTGTGGAAAGTATAGGCTGCCAGTAGAAATATCTCCCCAGTGCGCCTGGGGCAGCATTGCCCCCAAAATAGGGGTTGGCTGTGGGGGCTGCAGGTGCCATGTTCGTTGGCTTGGGGCCCAGTGGAGTAGGGAGGGCTGGCCGACATGGATGTGGTTTCATTAGGAAACTTCTAGCCTGTTCTGGCCTTTGCAAGACAGTTCTGTCAGGGCAGCTGTGTTTCTCCCTCGAAAGGGAAGCCCCACTGGGCACGGCGAGCAAAGAGCAGGGTTGTGCTCCTGCGCTGCTGCTGGGTTCACCGCTACTTCAACCAAAAGAGACAGTCCCAGCAAACTGACCGGTAGACAGAAAGTCATGTTCATTTGTTACACGCTCACCCTTCTGTGGGTGAAGATCACCAACCAAGAGAAAAAAGTTGTCTCTATGCCATGTCCCAGTCCTGAAAGTAGATGGACAAAAGCCAGTTGGTGATCTCCATAGAGTAACAGCCCTTAATAAAAAGATCCTTGGAAGAAGAATGATGGTTGAAGTATCACCACTGAGAAGTGATTTATTGAGCCAATGCTTTGAAACTCTCTAAGTGAAACTACCACATCCCATGCCCCTCAGAGGGGACAGTGGCTTCATACAGCTTCATGCTGAAGTGCTTTTGCTGAGCTGGTGGTTACTTTGGCCTTCCATGGTGATATGAAGTTCTCAGAGAACCTCCTAATGGACTTTGCGGGGGTGGGGAGAAAAAAAAAAAAGGAAGGTAAATATAAATTCTAGCCTCTGACCAGACCTGCATGCATATACTTCCAGAAGGACAGCATAGAGAATACGTTTTATTTCTTCATATCTAGTAGAAGATTTACCTAGTGCTACTGAGGGAGGGACAGAAATTCCAGGCTATGCATTTTTTTATACATCATGCAGGTGTCTGTACTTTTTTTTTCTTTTTTCCTTCTTGTGAATCTGGATCATTATGTTTTGAAATATCATTTCCCGACTGACTCAGCAGTTATCTGTATGGTAAATGTGAGGAACAGGGGAGGGGACTGCTTTTTATCTGGCAAAAATTTAATGAGGTATGCGTTTCTCTCAGCTCTTAGTGGGAATAAAACTTTCTTTATAAAAGCCTCTGAGAAATTTATCCAACTGAGAGTTGTCGGATCGTGCAGACTTTTTTACGCATTTACAGGCTTAAAAAAAATTCAGGCCTAGCAGTTACTTATACCGCGTAAATGTGCAATACACCCTAGAGGACTATGAAGCCGATGAATAGTTATCTATATATAATGCCAGGTATCTCATCCATGATACAAAGTAATCCTAATTTCCTACTGCTTTCAGAAATTCACATGTAAGGAAGCTCTGAAAAATCAAAGCATCCATGTTAAAAGTAAGTTGTCAAGCACCTTGTTTAGATCTGCTTTTCTTGCTTTATTATAATAGCTAGGAATAATTATTTTCTATTTTATACACCTATTTATGATGTTTCTAAATGAAGAAGGATTATAAGTATGTAACTTGAATTAAGATTGTGGTTTCTTCACCAAGTTTCAGCCCTAAAATATTTTTGGATGATTTTGAAGTTTATCGGCTAAAAATAAGGAAAGAAATATGGGATTGAATCTTTAAAACTAAATGTAGCATGATGTCTTGGGGGGAAGATCTGACTAATGAAAGTCAACAATAGCATGTCAAATAATCATTTATTATAGCTACAGGTGGCCAGCTGTCAGATGTCTCTGCACTGAATTACTTAACCATTTCTGAAGATGTTGTGGTTGTTTTATCGGTTGAGGTGAGGGGATCATGCTGCCATTTTCACCACGAAAATCTGTACTTACATGCAAGTTTGGCGAGTGCCTTGGAAATGTAAAATGAATGAATCCATGCAGTTTGCCAAGAACCTGAAACGGTCGTTTGAAAGGGTATGCCCTGGCTTCTGATAATCTGACTGTCACAAACTAAGGAAATGTCAATATGAAAGATAATTCTTTTTAAGGGACTTAGGAAACGGAACAAATTCCTGTCTCTTGTCCAGCTGTTGTATGCAGGCACCAAATAATTTTGAAGATACTTATGTTGCTTAAAATCATTTTATGACTTTTCTGTGTGCTCTGGAGGAGGCTGCCCAAACCAAATAAATGGGTAAACTGTTAAGTAATCCACCTTATCAGCTATTTATTGCATAGTTAAATCTCACTATTGTCCCCATTCCTTATTTTGGTACCTCCATGTGTAGGCCTTGGTACTTATAACCATTCTCTTATTTTCATGGCATCTCTTAGCAACACAGACATAGGCACTCACACTTCCCACCTTTTAAAGTAGTATAGCAATGTTGACATTGACTCTCAACAGACAAAGGATGACATCTATCCTCTGGATTTGCAATTCAAACAAAATATCACGTTTTAGGAATCTGATTTACCTTCTCCTTACAATGTGTATACCTGCTTACTTGTCTGCTGAGGTATAATTGTGTTACCCACATTGGCCTTTGTGTAAATTTGTATACGGGGGCGAGGTCTAGAAGAACCAGACATGTGAGGAGGCAATGCACAGTTATAAGTTAAAGCCTAAGATGGAAGCTGAGAAGTGCTGCGCTCTCTCCCATGATACAGTGGTGTCTTGGGGAAGTTATATGTATGTTTGGAAGATGTTTTGCTGTTAAAGCTGGTGTGTGAGGATGATGGGCTGTATAACTAAAATGATCCTAATGCTTGCTGGTTTGAGATCCTTGCAGCAGGTCACTTCAGTAAGGGGCAGTCATTAGCACTGATTAGTTGCTGAATATAGAGATGCAGGTTTCTTCCTATCCCCGGACTTATCAGATTCATCATCACCACAAGGTAGAAACTGGTCTTTTCGGTTTTTAAGAAGGTCCAAACACAAGACGTGGTCAAACTGCAGACCTGGATCAGAGTGAACAAACAACTTTTGTATGTCCCTGGTTGTCTTGCAGTCAGTTGTGCTGGGAAATAGGAATGGGATGCTTGGTCTGCATGAGGACTGAGAAAATACATTCATCTGCTCAGCACACGCTTACGTTAACCGCTTAGCTGCAGGGGGAAAAAAAAAAAGGTCTTTGTGAAAAGATTCATGTGCAAAGATACTCCAGCTGCCTCTGCGCAATCCAGCTGCAGGAGCACTAGCACGGAGTGATATTAGCTAGGGCAGACTGGGGCTGCAGTCTGGTGTCAGCATGGTTGTTCCCTGTAAGGTAGCTGCGGTTTTCTGGCAGGGCTCTGCAGCTCACGTTGAGCTCTGCTGCAGTGACCGTGTGGCTACCAGTACCTGAGTTAGCGTGTGTGTGTCCGCAGAGGGCTTCGGTCACACTTTTAGGGTGTAGACAAACAGCTTAGACATTTGTGAAGGTGTGTACCTTGATTCTCCATTGTTGCACATGGGAGTGAGTGCTGTTTGCAGGACTAACGCATTAAATTGTATTGAATGTTGCCATTTGCAAGAATGTTAATCTCCTGAAACTCAGTTGTGCTGTGATGATTCATGCTTTATTCCTTAGTTGTTGCTGCTTATCTGTCTGCAAAATGATACAGTAATACCATGTCATTAACTACTAATATGATAATTCAGGAAGTATGCAGCTAAAAACCTTTAATTCTTACTGTTTCCTGTTTTTTTTTACACCAGAAGAATGGTATTTCACAATGCATCTAGGAACAATTTAAGCCCACTCTCTTACAGGGATTGGTTTTGGTTTTTTGCTCAAACACCACAGTTTTCTCCTTATAGGTTATGATTTCTGAACTAGGGTAAATTACAAATAAAGCTTCTGTTTTCATTTTCTTCTGTTAAGACAATAGAAAAATTGTGACAAAAGGTGTGGCTTTTGTGGGAAATAAACCTAGTGCCATGTATGCATTCAAAGACACTTGAGACATTCTGGCTTCTACACTACAGATGCAGCAATGAAACTCGAAACAATAAAATAATTGTCTCCCTATTTTTGTTTGCCTGAAGTATTTGTATTTCTGCACTGAAAGCAAAAATATATGTAACTGAAGAATAGCATAGTGTAAAGTATATAAAAACATCTTTTTCCTTGAGGAAAAAATTGTCCTGTTTACAATTTTGCGTGTCCTTGGATATTTTGGAAGTTCATCAAAGAATTTATTATCTGCTTGAGGGAATTAACTAGGGCTAGTTAAGACTACATTTCGGTGTTGTTTTTCTCAGACAGTTGGGTTTTCAATGAATGCTCTCCTCCTTCCCACTCCCCAAAAAGCACGATACTTCAGGGTATTTTAGGAAAAAAAATAATCAAGTGGCCAAAGTTATAATCCTCTTTTTCTTTTCTTTTTCTTTTTTTTCTCAAGACACAAATTAAAATGCTTTTTCACAGTGCCACTGCCATGTTGCCTGTGAATTGTAACTTCAGCCTTTCTCTTGGCTTCTGTACTCTGCTCTAAGTGGCTAGCCCTTCCCAAACCAATACTGGTAGCAAGGTACACCTATGCTTTGCTCCTGACTGTTTTTGGCTGGGATGAAGTTAATTTTCTTCATAGTAGTGAACATGAGGCTATATTTCAGATTTGTGCTGAAAACAGTGTTGAGAATACAGGGATGTCTTTGTTACTGCTGAGTGGTGCTTACACAGCGTCAAGGCCTTCTTTTTGCTTCTCACACTTCCCTGCCAGCAAGTAGGCTGGGGGTGCACAAGAATTTGGGAGGGACACAGCTGGGACAGTTGACACCAAGTGGCCAAAGGGGTATTCCATACCATGTGATGTTGTCAGGGTTTCGGCTGGCATGGTGTTGACTTTCTTGCTAAGCAGTTGGTGTAGTGCTATGTTTTGGATTTGGGATGAGAATAATGTTGGTAGTGCACTAACGTTTTTGGTTGTTGCCAAGCAGTCAAGGACTTTCTGCTCCTCACACTATCCGGCCAGCAAATAGGGTGGGGATGCACAAAAAGCTGCAAGGAGACACAGCTGGGACAGCTGACCCCAACTGACCAAAGAGATGTTCCATATGATATGTTGCCATGCCCAGTACATAAAGCTGGGAGAAGGAGGAAGGGGGAGGGCATTCAGAGTGATGGCATTTGTCTTCCAAAGTAACCATTATGTGTGATGGTGCCCCGCTTTCCCAGAGGCGGCTGGACACCTGCTGATGGGAAGCAGTGAATGAATTCCTTGTTTTGCTTTGCTTGCATGTGCGGATTTTGCTCTACCTATTAAACTGTCTTTATCTCAACCCATGAGACTTTCCTTGCTTTTAGTCTACTCATTCTCTCCCCTATCCCAAATGGGGGGAGTGAGCAAGTGGTTGCATGGTCCTAGTTGCTGGATGGGGATGAACCACAGCAGACATCATGCTCAGCATATAAACCTGGGGGAAGAAGGAGGAGGAGGGAACATTCGGAGTTATGCCTTTTGTATTCCCAAGTAACCATTACACGTGATGGATCTCTGCTTTCCTGGAGACAGTTGGACACTTGCCTGCCAATGGGAAGCAGTGAATGAATTCCTTGTTTTGCTTTGCTTGAATGTGTGGCTTTTGCTCTACCTATTAAACTCCCTTTCTCTTAACCCATGAGTCTTCTCAGTTTTACTCTTCTGATTCTCTTCTCGTCCCACATTGGGGGTGGGGAGTGAGTGAGCAGCTGTATGAGGCTTAGTTGCCATCTGAGGTTAAACCACGACAGCTCCTTTACTGCCTTTATGTAGTCAGGGCTACAGAGCAAGGCTGACAAAGACAAGTGTGAGTGCAAAACAGGTGAACAACCACATGAAGTGTGGCAGGGCAATTTCTCTGGAAATGTTATGTTCTACTTTGCTTGGAGGAAAAAAAATATTGCCCAGTCAAACCTAATGTTGGTGATGACTGTCACTGCAGTGCAGTGGCAAGCTCTTCCACCAGAACACATAATTTTTCACATCGTTGCTACGTTTAATTTTAACTTTCAGTTCTATAACATGGAATAATCAATGGGACAACTTGACCCCATTATGAAGACAAGGTTGAGAGAGTAGGGATTGTTCAGTCTGGGGAAGGGAAGGTTCCAGGGAGACCTTATAGCAGCCTTACAGTACCTAAAGGGGGATGGAGAGGGACATTTTACAAGGGCATGTAGTGATAGGATGAGGGGTAGTGGCTTCAGACTGGAAGAGGGTAGATTTAGATTAGATTTCAGGGAGAAATTCTTTACTGTGAGGGTGATGAGGCACTGGAACAGGCTGCCCAGGGAAGCTGTGGATGCCCCGTCCCTGGAAGTGTTCAAGGCCAGGCTGGATGGGGCTTTGAGCAGCCTGGTCTAGTGGGAGGTGTCCCTGCCCATGGCAGGGGGGTTGGAACTAGATCATCTTCAAGGTCCCTTCCAACCCGAACCATTCTGTGATTCTGTGACCCAGTACTGAAGTGTTCAAACAGTTGAAAAAGTTTGGGGCTGAAGTAATCTGGAATGGTATCTTATATTTTGCCTGCTAGGCCTTGAAGAATTTTTTAGGTAGGCATAGTGGGTTGGGTTTTTTTATGATTTAATAGGAATCTTTAGGAAAGATAAACTAGTCAGAACTTCAGCTGCTTGGAACAGTGATTTGAATTCACATGAGATCAGGGAAATCTTTGGTTTCTATTTTTTTTGAAGTACAAAATATTTAAGTCAAACTCAGGAAAAATTAGCAGATTTCTGATGATCTGAAAATATGGGAAAACAATCTATTTTCTTTTCCCCAAGAACAATAAAGATACGTAATCAAAGGACAATGCTTATTGACTTGAGGTAGAACTATTCAGATTCGCAATGTTTACTTTTAGATGCCTAAACCGAAACACCCACAACAGACAGATTTACCTGTTTCGGGTTTTAATATGTATGTTTCACAGTGTGTTCATTCTGATGACTCGTGTTCCAATTAACATCATCTTCACTTATTTGTTTAATGAATAATCCATTACTCTAGAGTTCTATTTAGCAAGACCCAGAACGTAAGCTGTGGCTTGTCGAGTGATCCTTGCAAACTCATACCTCTCCCAGTAGTATCGGCCATGTTATTTGGTTTACCTTCAGCTATGCTTGTCTTTGAGATTTTAACGGAAACCTGCCAGAAACTGTTGACTAGGAAAAGAACTGCATTTCTTCAAGATCTCCCAGCTCCATGCTTTATTTATAGTTAGATTTTTGTGTTCGGGCTGAGAGAGGCTGTCCTCAGGTTTATGGACTGTGATTTGACAACTACAAAAAAATACAACTCAGTAACCTAAAGCATACTATTAGGAGGTTAAATAAAATCCTGAAATCCCCCAGGGATACTGTCAGAAAGCAGTTAAATGGCTTGGTGTTTCAAACCCAGGTGTTATTGCAGTGTCCTCATTGCTGTGCAGCAATGGTGGGTTATGACCTTACTGTATCTAACACGGGCCATGTTCACCAGCAAAAACGTACAAGTGTGAAGTTCACATAGTTTTGGAAACCACTAATTAAAATCAGACACTTTTAACTTTGGAAAGTCTTCCTAATCCCCATCTTGTAGCTGTTTAAAATCACATCAAAAAGATTAGTATTTTTTTGTCACTGAGACTGTTATAGCTGAGGTTTTGACCTACAACTTTCGAAAAGAATAAGGATCAAAATTCACCTTTCACAAACATGTCTGCGATGCCTGATAATTATTTTTGAAACTTTGTTCTAGGAGATATTATATTGTCTTTAAAACTTGCTGGTGCAACTGCATAGTTCTTCTGAGAGACAATTCATAGGGTCGTAGTCCTTGGGCTTGAAAAGCTTTCTGATTTTCTTTTGTTTTATGGTACTAACCAATGCAAATAGAGGCGATAGGGTAGGACAGAGGAAGGGGCAGAACTCAATTTAAATGAAGTTGACAATATTTTTATGGCACTGTAAGGACTAACAGTAATCATTGTTACTAATGACCTCATAAATCAGACTAGGAAAAAAGTAAGAGCTCTCCGGATATGAAGAATTTCTTTTGTAAACTGAGGAGAGAAATATCCTTGGATTGTATCTAAAGTCCTCTTTCACTTAAAAAAAGATGTCACGCCTATAACGTATTAGAAAATCTTTTTAAATCTTTGCATTGGTTTTGCCCTTGAAATGTAAAGTAGAAAGGTTTTTATTATGTAGCATTAACATTTTACAGGAAATTGATCTTCCCCATTTGATGTTTCAGGCTTTCTTTCAAGGAAAATCTGACTGAAGTATCCTGATAGATGTTTGCTTTCCCTCTTGCCTTTTCAGAAGCACAATGCAGGGGACGGAGATGGGGGGGAGGGGGGGAAAGGTGCAGCTTTGTGGATACAGACAAGAGAGATTCCTCTTATTCTTAACAGTTACGATATTGATCCAATAAATTAGTTTAGATTACACTGTCACTTGTGTTTTGGTTTGTTTTTTTTTTAATAAAATTAAAATCTAGCACCTACTTAATAAGGAAAGACCTCTTACTTTTTTGAATAACACTCGTGTGATTGCTAGGGCAGCATACGGGTTACAACACCTTCATTTTTAGTCCAAGACACAAGGCTTTATATTAACAGTGTAAGATTTTTCTTAATCTTTGTTTTGTATTTCCTGGAATGCATTTCTTTTGGAAAGCACAGTAAGAAATTTCTGACTTTGTATAGGTCTTATTTTCAAATTTTATATCTTGTTGAATGTTCTTATCTTAATAATCTTCTCAAAGCAGGAGTTCTGGAAGTAACATTCCATCAGGAAACATCCTGACAAAGAAACATTTATGAGATATATAAAACCTTGTTTGTTTTAGAATTTGTGTGTAAATCTGTGTGATCAATTTATATGTTTCGAAATAGAATCAATTAGGTTATACGAATATAGTAAAATGGCATGTTTTTAGGGGATTCACTATCCCCTTAAGCAAAGCCATTAAAAAAAAAAAATAATCTAAGCATGCTTGTATTTAGAATTTCTAAGTGTACCATAACTGTGCTATGTTATCCTGGATCACCATTTCCTATGCAATAGTTCCCCTCAAGACACAGAAATCCCATCCTTTTTTTAATAAACTGATGGAGTCTATGATCTCCTCAGACAGTTGCACTTCACATTTTCTTTCAATTAATGTTCATAGAGAAAATATCTTTGAGTAGCATCCTTCCATCTTCTTCCTACTTTCCTCCTGAAAATACGGGACTCGGATCTGAAGCAGCAGTGTGGGCGCATTTGAAGTGCGGGATTGCGAAAATGCTCTCCAGTTTCAGTTCCAGTGACTTTTGTGATGTTCTCCCACCATTAAGGCTGAGAATAAGTGCAGATCCTTGTTCTTGCTAATCTGCTAATGGCATGGGATCGTGTTCCCTCAAGGTGACAATGCTTTGGTGCAGGGTAGGAGGCAGTGCTGTCCACTGTCACTGTTACCCATAGTTGGTAACGGGAAGCCAGCTCCATGCCAGGTCAGCTCCCATCTGACAGATCGTGTTCAAATATGCGTGGATGTGAACAGATTGCTTCCAGAGCCAGGTCTGGGGTGGAAGCGGTATAGTTGCTGTCTTGCAGTGTGAAGCCTGAGGAAATAAATCTGCCTGGGTCCCTAGCTGGCTCCATGCATGTCCATGGCAGGTGTCTCTGTGCTGTACTTGTTTTCAGAAGTCAGTATAGACATAATGAGGTGGCTTTGTATGGAGATAGCAGTGGTCCTGAGCAGTTTATGTTCATCTCAGCCGCCTGATTGGATCCAGCCTTGTCCCTCAAGAGCTACTTCAGTACCTAGGCACCATGCTTCCTAGCTTTGCGGTTTCTTGAGATTCTTTTTATTTGTGGAATGAGTTGTGCTGCAGATACATGGGACGCCACAATTCCTATGCAAGACCAGTCTGGATCCCTTAGTAGTTGTTAGCTCAGAAGCAGCGCTGTTTTAAAAATAATAATAATAAAATGTCCTGTTTCAAAAAAGGGAGTGCTGCTGAAGAGTCCAACCAGAACCGACAAGACTTCAGGCAAAGAAACATTGGTATAATAGAGAATGGAGCAAAGCTAAAAACTGAATCAGTGCTATTAATATGAAGAAAAGCATCAGATGAATGGTTTAGCAGACTGGTCAAGAATTTAAGTATGTGAATTTAAGAACTTCTGGAAAGTAACAGGCAATTAAGGCGTTAAGGCAGATGCTTTTTTTTTTTTTTTCATCTTATGCTTTTAAAGCTGGAAATTTCCCTGGTTGACAGCCTAGAGGAATATTGATAGGCCCAGAAGGGAAACTCTGCCTGTCTTAACTGTGACAAAATCTTTGAAGAGAGACATAGGAATAAAATCAGCACTTTCTGAAAAGGAGAACAACACTCTGGAGTCCTGAAAATGCTTCAGAGAAGCTTCCCAGTGGGGTTGTATGAGGAGTTTAAAGAGGCTATGTGAATTCACAGAAGGGAACCAAGTTGTGCTGTCACCTTTCTGTAAGGTGGGAAGTTACCTGTGGGATAGTGTTCTCCCAGGAAGCCGACAAATTGTTTTAGGAGGCGAATAATTAACGTGAGGGGAGAGGGCAGCATCTGGTGATGGGGCTCAGTTCCCGCAAGAAGCAAACACTTCTCTGAAGAGCTGAAGACCCTTTTAGGGACAGGCTCCAGATATATGGCTGTTGGCATTTTGGGCTCTTATATAGCTGCCAGGTAACTCAGGATCTGATTGCGTTGGTGAAATTTGAAATTCACCTTAAAATGTCCTAAGAACAATCTTTGCCCTGTGAAGTAATTCTCACTCAGGGCATGAGCAGAGAGCTCAGAAAGCATGGCCAAAAAATGGCATTAGTGTGTTGGAGGCAGGAGAGAGACTTTTTTTTTTCTTTGGTAATAAGTAATGGAGATAGGATAGGTTAGTGTAGAAAATGGAGATCCTGGAATTGTAATGCTGACAAGTTTGGAGGTTTGTGGCAGATCAACCCCATGTGGAAAGCCAACTGATCCATATGTGACAGGAGCAGTCAGTACCACACCCGGGGATTCAGGCTTTGGAATCATCCATGTATTTCACATGTGAAATGGAAAAGCTGTTATACTGTTCATTTTTGTGTTCTGTAATGTTTAAAACCATCTATGCATGACATGCACGTCAAAATATGTGAGTAATGGCTGAGATATGCATTTTTGTATCTTATGGTATCCACGATATCACGGATGACTGATGGATACCCTACAGCCTTAAAAGTTATGCTAATAACATGTTTTGGGTAATGAAAGCACTTTTTCAAGAAAATAACAGATTGTGGGGAGAAAGCAGGGGTACATTTTCAGCAGGAGCAAATGTAATTTTTATATGTGTATGTACTCCATAAAAACATGAACAGTTGACTTTTAAATTCCTTATGCGGACTTGCAGTGTTTGATCCAGGGATGTATATTGGTTGCTTGTACTAATGTATTACCTGCCAGCTGTCAGCAAGGACATGAACATCAGTACAGAGCAAAATATAACGTTAGAGGAGTGATTCCTGCCTTTGCTTTTTTTTATTCATTCTCATTTCTTTTGAGAAATGCTTTAGCATCTTCTATTCAAATGGGTCTCATTGATTTTATTTTTTTATTTATCTTTTCACATGCTATTATAAATTCAAATACATAGTGGCTTCTACAGGTTCTTGGCAGAATCAAATTAAGGCATACCATACTTGATGGACCTGTAAATAAAGAATTCTACTTTCACTACTATTTCAATCAATGAATATCCATTAAATAACAGGGGGGGGGAAAGAATACTTTTTTCCTTGAGTTTTAGACAACAACAAAAAATATCGCACAACCTATTGTGCAAATTTTTGTTGCAAGACTGTTCAAGGAAAGGAGAGGTGAAAACTTGACATTCACATGTAAGCTTTACACTCACATGCATTGACATGTTTTTGTTTGTTTGTTTTTCTTCTTAAATAGAGATAGATTTTGTGATAGAGCTGTTGGAGCATGAATATTTTACCCTCTTATAAAACTTCAACTTGCTGAAGGAAGCTGATGTATGTAAAATTTGGTAACAGTTGAGCACCTTATCAAAGATCGTTTGAGCTGGACATTAACTAATAGCTGCTTCTCAGCAATACCATTGCTGGGTGTGCAACCACGCGTAACTGTGAAGTCTTCCAGTTGTGCATTTTTTTTCCCCCCGTACTCTAGGAAAAAACAGTAAATTATGCAAGGCTTTTATTGCTCAGACTTCATTTAAGCTTTTGCAAATTCAGGGCTTAAAATGCATAAAATTTGACATCCTGATCATGTAAGTTTTCCTGGACTTTTGCAAATGGAAAAGGAAGATTTATTTTTTTGTCTATTTTTTTTTTCCTGGGATAACTGGAAGAGCCAACCAGAAAATTGCTGCACCTGGTAGCAGTGCCTGTGGAAGTAACAGTTAAACTATGTGTGTGTAGTAAGCTAAGATCAGTTTGACCTGCTTAGTATGTTTAGCATCTAAAGAGTAGTAGGATTTATATTTCTCAGTCAAAATTCTGATATCTAATGCATATTCTTTCTCTGCCGCTGTCTTATTTACTCTCAATTTATACCTCTGAGTGGTACAAAGTGGCCTTTATAAATGGTCATGATAAGAAGACTCATTCTTTCCCCTTAAATTTGACATACCCATGTGTCTGCTTCTTTGTTTCTACCTTCTTTATTTTTTACATTTGGATTGAAACGGATACACTATTGTTTTAATTGTTCTTGCTTTCAAACATTTATTTATTTTTTATTTAAAGTCATGACTACTTCTGTTAATGATACCACTTATCCAGAAAGGAATAAAAAAAAATAAATGAAAGAAAATATTTATCTTCTGAAGCAGTTCCTTTATAGCAGACATAATCTCTTGTATTATGTGGGTATTCTTAAAGTGCAAAGCAACCCAAGCTCAGTAATTTGTAGAGAAGAAGTCCAAGGATAGCAGTCAGGAAAACAACCCTTACAGTGCATCGACAAAACCCAAAACCCCACAATAGTTCTGACTTTACAGAAGTGTGAAGCAGAACCAAGCACAGATAGATCTAGTGAAAAGCCTTTCAAAGACAACGTGGTACATGCGTGAAAGAAAACTGGCCCAAAATTTAAGATATAAGCTGATTTGATTTTTCTTTTTTTTTTTTTTAATATTTATTTTTAACTTGTCTGGTAAGAAATTTTTACCTGGTCTGTTCTGCCTCCTCTACCAGTTTTAAATTTGCCCCCACCCTACCTTCCCGCTGCCAACCAACAAGTGCTTCCTCTGTCTGCTGCTCGTCCCTAATTTTGTGTTTGAAAGCAAGCCCCGTGAGAACAGTTCAGGTGCCTGTTCATTTCAAGTGCTGAAACACAGGGGATGTTGTCGCTTCACGCGTCAGGCAGCTGCTTATGAACAGTGGGGTCTTCATGGAGCTGCACCCAAATCATGTACCCAAGGTACCTGAACTTAGAGTGGTCGTTTCTCTTTGCTGAAGATCTTTCAATGCTCACACCTCCTTCCCCTGCAGTGAATTGGAATGGGGATGAGGAGAACACTTGAAACCTTGGCATTTATTTGAAAAAGCCAAAACATGTAGCCCTTATTTTTGCTGAGGAAAGCTTGTAAACATGGAAGAGCAAATCCCAGAGACCTGGAAACAAGAAGGTAAATGAAAGGACTCTGAATTTTAGAAATATCTGATTTAACAACTATAGCAATTTGAGGTATATGTACTCTCATAGTTTAGCAGAAAGTGTTTCTTTCATCAGCGGTATTGTTCCTGTTGCTATAATGAGCACCAGTGTTCAAGGCAAGGTGCACAGACATTCACCTTGGAAGAGACTGAGCATCTGGGGAGGACACTGTGAGAAACTGCCGGTTATTTTAGCTAGGGAAGTGCAGCGAATGGAAATTGGGTCAGTACCTCTGAGTAGGTTTGGGGATCTGGAAGCTGTGGGAGGTCTCTGTGCTGGGAATGAAGATGATGCTGTGGCTGGTGCTGTAACAGCACATTGCTTTTCCCTGTGGCCCCACAGTCGGCCCCCGACTCCTTTGAAATGACCAAGAGGATCCACGGTTGCATGACACCGTGTGTCGGCAGGCTCTTCACTGCATCTTTTCCGGCCTGCCCTTGCATCTTGTCCAACAAATTTGCCTGGCTATAGGAAATTATTTTCTGAATCTAAATACAAGTTAATATTGGTGTGTTTGTCACTTGTATGGTATTTCTTTCTGTTTTTCAACAACCAGTTCCTCAAAACTATGAGAGAGATGATGACTGTATTTTTCATTACCTGATACTTTTCTATTCAACACAATACAAACACTTGTATTATGGTCACAGTTTGAAGAATTTTTATAAGAGATGGCATATAAAAGTAGGTTGTTTGATAAATAATGGTGAAACATTTCCTCAAGATCAAAGAAAGTGATACAGCTATAATCTTAAAATAAATTCATAATTATAATTGCATGTTAATTTTTAATTGAGTCTTCAGTTCCAAAACAGCACCTGAAGAAGTTCATGTGCCTTGCTTTTCTACAGTCATTGACTCTAGTTAAGGGACTGTTTAGGAACTGACATGCAATAGTGAAGTTAATTGACCTGAAAAGTTGTTTGCAGTAATTTTATTGGTAACAGTGAAAAAAATTAATCATAGTTTTTAATCAGCTTCTCCCAATTTGGGAAATTGTCTAAGTTGTTAAAATAACAATAGTAGTAGATTTCAGAAGGCAACGGTGCGTAAATGCTGATGAAGGAGGAGGAGGAGAGGCCGGGGCGGTTCGGAGGATGTGAAGCCCTACACCTAAAACTCCCTTTTAAGGTTAAGGGCTCAACCTCTGGGCACCTAATGACACCAAAAACTTTAAAAGCGTCGTTGTTTCAGATCATCAAAATTGAGCGTGTTGATTTGGGGAAAAGGCTAAGCTGCGATCTTTAAAAAGTCAGCACGGACCAACTCAAAGTCAATGCTTTACAGGCAGCCAAGAGCAAAAAGAGTACGAGGGTGGGTGTAGCAGGCAGTTGTGTGCTGCCCTTCACTGATGGGGAGGCCGATGGGAGCCCTTCTCACAGGGGGTTGCAGTACCAGGGCTTCACTGATTAAAAGGTTGTGGGTTGTTGTGGGTGCGAGGACTTGTGGACCAAAGAGAAAAGAATAAAATCTTGTGTGGTTAGTGTGCTTGAAGGGAAGGGTGGAGGGAGACAGAGGGCTTTACATCACGTTTAACAACAAGACTTTTATTACTTGGGAAGGTGTGCCCAACAAGTCACGTCAAAACAATTAAATGCTGTCCCTCTTAAATTAAGGAGTTTTATGGATGACTTTGGGGCTTAAATTTCTGTGGCAGGAATTATTACAAGTATATGCTGAGTGCCAGTGTATTAAATTGCTGATTAAAAGCTGGATTAGTTTTCAAACTATAGACTAGAGACAAGTGTTGTTCTTTGGAGGTGGGGGAAGAAGAGAGGCTCGTGTAGGTGTTTAACAGCATAATGGTGTGTTTGCTAATAAGACGCTTGCTAATTTTAGTGCCATTACAGCAAATGCTGGGGTATCCATATAACAGTAAGAACAATGCAAAGAACATTACCTGCCAATGTTATTAGCTGCTTTGTACTTTTTGTCATGGGAATTTTGGACAGGCAATATATTCAGAAGCATCTGCTGACAAGAAACACCCTAAAAAACATATTCACAAACACCATGTATGGTTTTGAGCTAATTCTTTTTTTCTTCCACCCCACCCCCAACTTCCTTTTATACACAGTACCTTTCTTTTCTCTCTCTTCCTTGTGGATTTGACCATTTCCATTACTTTCTTGTTTCTGCTGAGGCTGGTAAGCTGGTTTGATGCATTCAGCAGTCAAAAGTGCCGTTCTGTGTGCATTTGTGTTGGCTGAGTAAGCAAAATGAAAGAGGCTGACTGTGAAAGTGAAAAGGTGATTTACGCTGGTGTCATAGTGCTGTGCAGTAATAAAACACAGGGATTGTTGGACACACATTATATTGTGCAATTATACAATTATAAACAATATAATTGGAGGCAGTTGAGCTTGAATGCAGCAGGCTGTTATTTAGCAATCATATCTTTCAAGGCTCATTAAATGCAGATTTATACGCAAAATAAAAGCTTTGCTCTATAAAGGCTAAATATGTAGTGGCATTTATTCACCAAAACGTAATACGTAGATCTAAAGCTGTCAACATCTGTAATGGATTTAGTCAGTGGTTGTAAATGAAGTTGTTCAGTGGGTATGACAATATTGAGCTCTTTGCCTTTATTTAAGGCATTATTTCTGTGACTTCCTTTGTACGTCCAGTTTGTAACGCCAAAGAGCCTGCACATACAGCTGTGATCTAGGATTTTGAAATCTGACAAGCAGGGAAACTACAGGTGGTCAAAGTGTTTTGAAAGGTAACAAAGATCTCTTAAAAATCATATATATTTTGGGCCTATGTTAACCCTTTAAAATTTTATAATTTTGAAATGAAGAATGAGTTTGTGGGGAAGAAAATTAAGAAGATGAAACACTTCGTTGCTGTTACCCCAAGTCATTTAGGTTTTTGGTGTTTGTTTGGGGTTTTTTTTTTTTACATATTTAACTTTATTACGTCAAGTAAAATAAGTTTTTATTTCAAAAAATAAAGCGAGAAGAATCTTATGAGCTAAGAGGGGGGAAAAAAATACAGAAGAAAGAACCTCTTAAGGTGCGGAGATCTACAGCACACATAGTGGTACAATCTGACTCAAACTTTTAATAGTTGACAGAAGTCTGGAGTGTAAATGTATATTTAAATGTATACATATAAACTGAAGTTTGGATGCTTACATATTTTTTGTTAGGCTTTTTTGAGTATCTAGAACTCCCACTGACTTGTAAACAGAGCTGTGAAACAACAATATAAATAAGAAACATTCTTGAAGGAGAGCCTGCAGGTCTCGTATCGGCTCAGCTCGGGACTACAAAGCATCTGACTCATGTGCTAGAGACACTTTTGTATCTGTTTTCAATCCACATGTGAATTTTTAAATGCTCCATTTTAGTGCTTTTCCTGACACGTTGTTAGCACCAGTCTCGTTTTGTAATTCTGGGCAGCGTGTTTTAATTGTCATTCCTTCTTTAAGTGATTTGCAGGAGCCTGATAGATGCAAGGCTCCTGAAGAGTTTTGGGATGCCTCTGATTACGCAAATGGTCTGGCACGATACAGCTGCTGCATTGTGGTTTCCAGCATATACGGTACCTGACCTTAGCAGGTTGGGGCTGTCAGCCTTTTAAGAACCTCCTGGATTTTACACTGCTAGCTTTCCCTTTGCTACGTCAGAAATGTGTCTGCACAATAATTGCAGTTTGCTTGAGTTCAGTTCTGATACTGGAACACGTTAATTAATATATTATGATTTATTGTAGTTAACTTTTGAATACATGTAAAGTATTGTGGTGTTGATGCCTTTAGCAACTGTATCTTACTTCTAGGCTTTGGCAACTGTGATGCAATGCTGTATTTCAGAGCTGCTTCCCTTCTCCCACTTCTGCCTTGTTTGCTTATTTATCCAAATGTGTTAACTCACAATATTTCTCAGTCATGTTAGGGAATTAACAAGGTCCATCTTCTTGTAACCACTGCTCTAAAACACTGCAGTCTTTTCAAAGTTTAGAGATTAAGTATTCTCAAACGCAAGCCATGAAATTCAAATGTTGCTTGGTAATGCTCCTTTTGTTTGTTTTTTCTTTAATTATAAAAAAAAACCCCAAACTTAAAAAATGTAATTTCATAGTAATGTAGGGACAGATGCTCTAACAGTCTTCACTAGCTCCATTGTAAAATGGTCTTACAACACTACCGCGATGGTTTGGTGGAGGGTTTTTTTGGTTTCTTTCTATCCTTTAGGCAAATATAAATTCCTACACAACATACAAAGCAATGGAGATCACATGCTTATTAAGTTTCAGAATTTCACGTTTAAATCTTCAGTGGTGAACTATTGTTATCCGATAAGAGTGCCTTGAGAAATTATTTTGCTTGTGGAATTTCACTTCTTTGTGGACATACACTTATATTTTGAAACTGCCACCTCATTTGTGTGTTCTGCAGAATGAGTGGAAACTGCTTAAACAGTCTAACTGGCTAATACCTTAGGTTTGCATATTTGGTTTGGTTTATAGGTTTGGTTTTTTTTAATTTTTCGGAAGACCATAGATAATTAATCTCAGCTGGAAACAGCCTTGGAAAAGCTTGTATTGCGCATGTTCATTCTGTATCTTCTGAGTGCATACGCAGTGCATAACTCGGACCCCCAACCTTTCAACTTTTCAATTATATTAAGCTCCATTTTAAAAGCAAATACTGAGTGATTTTAATCAACGTTGCCTTTTTTGTTTCTATCTAAAGTCCTCTCCTTTCAAATAAATTGCCAGTTGTCTCCTGGTGTGCTGGATAAAAGCAGTAATCCTTATCTAGTGCTTTATGGCATTTCATGGCTAGGAAACAGAGCAAAGCAAAAATTTATCTTGGTTGATCACCAAGCAGAGTGTGCTGGCTTGTATGACAGGCAAAAAATTAAAGTTAGACCCCAAAACAAGAACTCATATTCTCACATATATTTTGGTTTTGTTTTGTTCTTGAGTTGCTGTCTCCTGATGCACCACTGTCAAGACACAGTAATTGCTGTATCACAGGGTTTTATCACCCTGTGGGCTTGCGTAAAGGAGAAGCACGGTCACGGGATTTCTCTTAAAATTCATGTTAACAACATCTCCACCACAGGGATCCCCACAGGTTCTTTGGCTTGCATGACTGGATGCGCTCCTGTCCAGCCTGCTCTAGGTGAACCTGCTTTGGCAGCGGGTTTGAACTAGATGATCTCCAAAGATCACTTCCAACCCTACCATTCTGTGATTCTGTGACTTACGGTGCCTATCTGCCCTTTCCATGAAGGGGAGCAGTTTATCCTCCAGGACATCTAGTTTTCCCCAGCTTATCCCATCATGACCAGCTCATTGGGAAGCTCTGCTCAGGGGCAGAGCGGTGGCTGAACAAGCCTCTGTCTTCAGAAGCAGTATGATAGCTGAACTTTTGCTGTTTCCCATACTTCAGACAGGAAATTAATGTCTTGTCTTAGACATTGTGGAGTAATAACTTAAATTTGAGGGTCTTTAAATTGTTACTTGAGAGAGGATAAAACAACACATAGACTGTAAACGTAAAATAACTTTAAGAGGAAAAGGGAATAATAGTGCATGCTGAATAGTCCGTATTACTCACTGAGCAAATTACTCTTTTTGGAAGCTTAGGCTAGTTTGGGTGCACATTTTTTTAATCATATTCATATCAGCTTTTGTATAATACATTTCCTACTCTTAAGGTCTGGTCCAAAGGTGATAAAATGTTTTTGTAAACAGCTGTACTGCAGACAAACAACGCTGAGCACATCTAATAGGATTCATGCAAGGATCTTTTTCCTCATTAGCATTGCATAAATGCATGCAGTGCACTGAAAGGTGGTGGTCTTTTGAAAGAAAGAAGCAAAGAGAAGACTGAGTCATGAACTCCATCTTGATCTGAAAAAGAAATGTTATTTCAGTTGTGTATGTGAGGAAAAACAAGTTTTGAAATTAAAGAAGAAAAGTGTCGTGTATTAAATGTATGTGTGGGAATTTTCAAGATAATTTTTTATCTAGATTGAATATAGGTATCAATGATTGAATAGGTTGATAATGTGTTTCCATTGTACTGAAGTTGATTCATAAACCTTCCTCTAATCAAAAATGCAAATAAAGAGAAAGGCACTAGAGATTAATAAAATAGTGAGTAATATTGGTAAAGACATTATGGATCTTAGAGCATAAAAAAAGACTTTTCCTTCAGTCTTTATAAAAATGTAGTAGATGTGCCGGTGTTTACCCTGCCACCCACCTTCTAAAATATTTCAAGATCCTCATAGGAAGAGGCTGTGAAAGCCCTTCTCAGTTATGGCTGTTACCAGAGCAGAGGCTGCTCAGATGCCTGGACCGTGTGCTGAAGCACTCGTGCACCTTCAGGGAAAAGCAGAGAGAGACCCTTCTGAGAACAGCAGAGGACTTAAGGAGCTGTTTTTATCTCCTGCTCCTATTAATTAGAAAGGCAGAGGTTTGACTGCTTCCAAGGGCCTAATGAGAAGTTATTCAAGCCACTGGAACAGGCTGCCCAGGGAAGTTGTGGATGCCCCATCCCTGGAAGTGTTCAAGGCCAGGCTGGATGGGGTTTTGAGCAGCCTGGTCTAGTGGGAGGTGTCCCTGCCTATGGCAGGGGGGTTGGGACTAGATGATCTTTAAGGTCCCTTCTAACCCGAACCATTCTGTGATTCTGTGAACTAAGGAAATGTAAAGTGAAGTATAGCTCACATATGGGGGTAAGGGGGGGGAAATCAGCTTTGGACTGTTTGAAGGCAGTGGATGTGTTTAAGCTGAGCTGCAGAGCATTGTCCAGCTGGCTTCGGTCTCATCTGTTTTAATGATTGAAATGTTCCCTAGGAAAGCTGTTGTAAGAGCAAACAAGTGATGCAAATCAGCAGAAAGGGCTAACTGTGTAACTCTCCTCTCATAGGAAGACCTAAGTGTGTGACAAGGCGATTTGCTTGCAGGCAATATCAGAAACTTGTAGGTCTTTAATTGACCCATTAGAAATCTTCTCCTCCCCCCCAATCATTTATTCAGTTCTGCATCTCTTTCCTCTTTATACCATGCAAGCATGCTGTGACAGCATTATTCGTGAGGAAATTTCCTGATGCATTATAGACCAGATTGTTCTTTTCTCCCTTGCGGCATATCACACAGTGTTAGTTTTTACTTTCTTGTTTGCACTTGGCTATGTGTCAACATGGCTCGCCACAAAACAAATAAACAAAACCATGGAAATAATCCCCTCTCTCAACTCTCCCAAATAATTGCTTCCCTCCCCCCGCCTTTTACGGTCTAAAACATTGACACCTATAATCCTTACCCAAGGCAAGAAAAGGGTGCCTGCAGGAAATCTCTTGCCGTTCAGGCACTGCCATAGCTCCCTATCAAGTTAATGAAAATTCTGCTACTCGAGTGGAAATGGGATTGAGCCTTTGCTTACTGACCTCATTCTGATGCAACAGAGTTCCTTGCACCTGCATGACCAAGGGAAAAATAGGAAGGCCAGTGTTAATATAGATTGAGTAAAAAAAAAAAAAAAAAAAAAAAAAAAAAAAAAAAAATAATCAATGTCAGGTGTCATAGGTTAAATGTTCCTGACTTGAGTATCTTTTCCTAGCTTACCCTGAAACCTGATCTCTTGCACTGCTTAAGTGGTGTCAGTGAAACAGTTTAAGTCAGTAATAGTGAATTCATGTTTTGAGCTTCATTTTGAAGGCAATTAATATAGCGCACTACAATTCTGTACACCAAAAGATGTAGATTGTGTACTGTATCATCTCAGACTCAGAGGCAGATAATAAAGATTCATGTTATGTTGCTGTCATGCTAGTAGAGAGTTGAAACTTAACCTGTTTTGTTTTCAAGAACAAATAGCATTAACAATACGTTTTAGATACATTAATGAGAGCTGGACACTTCTAACTTCCACGTACTTTCTAGTGAATGCATGCTGCTAGAGTCTTGTTTGCCTTTTTTTTTTCTAGTTCAAGAAATTTCAGCAAAGCTATTCTAAATCTTAGTTAGACTGTATGAATATACAAAAACTAAGTAGTTGACAGCTATGATTTTCAGAGAGCTGATTTTCTAAAAAGGCAATTAATATAATGGTACTGTTGGCAGAAAACAGCTTCCTTATCTCCCCGGTAAGTCATTTCTTTCCATTCCCCTTTTCCGTTCCCTCCTTTTGACTTTACTCACAGAGAAATAATCTGTAGAAAGGAGCAAAGATGAAAAGTGGAAGTAAAGAAAAACACATTTTGCTTTCTGGTCTTTGCAGATTTGTCCAAAGGGCGCATAAGAACTTGTGTGTACAAATCTTTCACAATTGGTAACCTTCAGGGTTTTCTTTAAATCTTTCTGAAATACTTCTTATAACTAAATGCTGAACCTTGGTGAACACTCTGTATCAAGATTAAAATGAGATAGGATACTGATTGGGAAATCTAAGTTATCTGTAAGTATTTGAATTGTAACGGAAAGTCAAAAGAAAGGTGTGGGGCGCTAAACTCTCAGTGGTGACAAAGTGCTTTTTTGTTCTTCCCCGCAAAAATCCGTGTCTTGTTTAGCCTGTTCTAAAGAAGTCAAGACTTCATCATGGGTGAAAATGTATTGCTTCATATTCAACAGGTCAAGTTTTCTTCGGATTGAGGCAGAATTGTGGCTCACAGACACCTGATGTGATAGGTAAGTTGATTTTGACGTGTCTTAATACATTACTGCCACATGAAAAATATTGATCTTGATTATGGTAGTGTAAGTACAAACTATTGATGTATTATCTCACTTATTTTTCATTTACATTGGTGGAAGTGAAATGAAAATTTACTTCCTTTGCCTCTCTCCCAAATGACACTTCAAAAACAAGGTTTAAGTAACTATTAATGAGCTCTTTATTTAGAACCAATATACAGTAGGAGATAAGTGAACACGAAAAGTAATTTCAATATACCTTGTCTCTTGAAATAAGATGGTAAGGTATTTTTTTAGTGTGAAAAAAAGATATTTGGGCTTATGGGGTGACAGCTCAGAAAATCTGGTGTAATTGATGCATAGTCCACATGCTGATAGAGTAATAAATAACTCTTTGGGTATAGTAATAGTCAATGATGCTAAATCACTTAGTGGCACTGTTTCTCTTTTCAGCTATTTAATCAGATGGGCAGTGTTGTAAAGAAGGTATCCCAGCATGGTTCTAGTACATGAAGGAGAGGCTAAAGTAAGGGTAGTGTCTTATATTGTGCTGTTCACTGAATTTTGTTATTCATGGCAGTTGTTTAATACTTAGGGCAGAGATCTACAGACCCATTTGGTCTTACAATCATGGACCAGTGGTGCGGTGTGACCAAGCAGGAGTTTTGCTTACCCTGGAGTATGTGAGGCTGCTCCAGTTCCAGAGAAACAGTGGAGAGAAATGTGAAAGGATTTGATCTAAGCTTGCGTGAGGCTCTAGAAACCCTTTGCCACAGGGACATCCACTGTGGAAATGATTGCTGGAGTGGCTGTGGCAGTCAGAAGCAGTTAGGCAACTGGGGGTGTCCTGCGCTACTTGTGTCGCCCAAGCAGATGCGTTGTGGAGAAGTGTATTTAATCAGATGGACTTGATCTGACAATCAAAGTTGAACTGAAACTTGAGTAGAAATTTCTAAGTATGAAAAAAAAAAAAAGGAAATGACAAAAAACTGTTTGTTTGTCATCTTTGAAATCTAGTTTAGAAGACTGCTTAATGATGTCATTTTTCAAGTTGCAGGGTAGCTTTTTCTGAAGTAGTCTAGACAAGATATATGTTTCTGATAGGATTTTTTGAGTCATATTTACAATACGTGTTGTCTACATTCAGTTTTTTATGGTTAGGATTTAAAAATGAAGGTAGGAAAAAATGTCAGTGCTTTCTCTACTAGTCTGAACACGATCGTAAATTTCTAGAACTTTGTTGATACTTCAGAGTTTTCTTTTTATAAAGATGTGTAGGAGAGAGTTTAATTCCATTCAGTCTGTTTTACTTCTACCACTTCTTTACAAGGTATCAAATATGTTTTTGGTTTTCTAACTTTCATTTTTCATTCATTCTAGTACAGAACATCAAAGGCAAACTGGTAGCACCAGTGCAACACTGGGATGATCAAGTGACAGTAAAATTAATAACAGGGAATATAAAACACATAATATTTTTGGCACCAGAATAGTTTTTCATCCAGACCTATGTATTACACATGGATTGAGAGGCTTGTGTAATGTCAGTATGCTGTGATTTATAGGTCAGAAACTCATCCCTTTCTAGATAAAATGAACCTTAGTTTAACTTTTTGTGTAATACCTTGCAATAAATTAGACGGGCAGGCATTTAATGTGGTCTGGACATGAATTCTTCAAATGAGAGGTGCACTCATATTGCAGGAGTACATGAGAGAAATGGGTGTTGCATGTGTGTGTTGTGGAAGTGCGATTGGTAACACTGGATCAAATGGCTATGGTTTTCTATTGATATGTTGCCTTATATTATGGATTTGATAAATCAGTTCTTGCTTGCTTGTGGGAAGGAGGAAAAGGAAAAATGGTGCTGCAGAAATATGTGGATCTTTCGTTCCTTGCAGAAAGGGAAGGATTCATCCCAGCAGAGGACACTCCATGAGCTCCTCATTTTAGAAGAGGTTTTCCTCTTTGTGTGAGTGTGTGTATGTCAAAAGCTCCTCTGTATCATAAAAGACGTAAGCGTTTTATAGATAGACCCTTCCCTAAAAGAAGCCATGCTTACTGGGTCAATTTTTCCATTGCTGTGTCAGGAACCAAGTGTCCAATGTTTTAGAAGGTCTGAGGTAATGGCATACAAATTGTGCCACAGACTGAAACTGGAAACACAAGGGTGGCAGATAACAATCTGTTAATGTCCTAAAAAAAAAATAATAATTAGGAAAATAGATGTCAGCCATTGGATTTGATGTGTATATAGCTCATTATGTGCGGAGAGGGATGAAGAGACTTTTATTCTTGGAAAACAAATAGCGCTTTGATGAAAAGGGAAGGCAGGCACGAGCAGCTGGTTCAGGAAAGGAAATTACAGTAAGTTGGAAATATGAAGCAAAGAGGAAGAGTCCAAAAGTGAGAGCTCAGTGGCAGAAGTTATAGGGTAGGAGCTACAATGAGAAGCTGGTGGGGATGGGAATGTGAAGAAATACAATTAAACATTCTTCATTATCCCTGGCTCAGGTGCCTTGGGCTTCTCTTGTTCCTAGTGATTCATTACCTGTTTTGATGGTAGCTCTCTTTCTTGATATATTCTGCTCTAATTACTGGTTGCATGGCTTGAACAGAGCAAAAGGACAAAGGGGATAAAAACAGAATCATGGAGGCCAGGTTCAGACAGGTCCTCTAAGGATGGCAGAAGAGAATCTAATCTGTTGAAGGAAATTGTGAAAAGTTGTTTATCTGTTAGGGAATAATGCTGATGACTGGCGTGTTTAGAAAATGAAGGAGCACCATCCACACATAGTTCAAAAGTATAGGAGAGGTGCTGCAACAAGGTAAATTGTGCAGTGAACACGCACTATATGCGTAAGAAGTCAGAGAAAATTCACCAAATTAGTCATCACAAGATGATCTTCATCTTCTTTACACATTTTCATTAAAAAAAAGAGGTTGCCTTAAAGCATATCCTGCTGAACCTTGGTTTTTTTCTTGGTTTGTTTTTTTAAAATGCTTAGCATGTGTTGATCAGAATAACTGAACACATGAAGGAATTTAGAAGTAGACAGGTCTTATTCTTAATGGTACTTTTAGCATTATTTTGGTTTGGTTTTTTTTTCCTATATTGTTTTGCTTTTAAATTTATCATTACAATAACTTCTATAGTGATGCCACTATTTATGGTTCAGCCGCCGTACAATGAGTACTGTTCTTCACACAGATGAACCAGACGTTAATGAAAAATGAAATAAATTTTTAGTGGAGATAGAGCTCTTGAAAATGAGGCTATTTCTGTTCTGTTAGTGTTGTTTCTATTTGGGGGGAGGGGGGACACTGTAATGTGCAGAGGCTCAGAAAGATGTCAGTAAAAATAACAACCTGGCACTATATGTGCAGTAAATACTGAAGACTGGAGGCTGGTTTGGTTTGGGTTTTTTATGTGGGGGTTGTTGGGGGTTTTTTTAGATAATGATATTCTTCTTGATGTCTCATGATTTTTCTCCTTTGGTTTCATGCCAGTCTACCAGTTTATGTTAATGGCTCTTTCTTTATCCAATCTTATAAGGTCATCTGATGATGGTGACTTAGTTCAGATAAATGTTTCCATAAGTTGATACCTCTTTTCATTTAATATGGGCACACTGACAAATTGGAGAGCACTTACTTTCATCAAATGGTACTGATAATCCAATGTAGACCTTTGAAACCTATGTATAAAGTTTTCAGCCAGACAGGCTGAATATCTAATCAGAGTTCATAACAAAAATGTAACTATTTATGTTTTAAAAAACCACAAAACCCAGACAAAGCCAAAACCAAAACTGTCCAGTGAGGACTTGGCCAGTTTGAAAAAAGCAAATGCCTGCCTTTTCCATTTCAAAACCCCTCTAAAGCTAGAATTGGCACTGGTACACTCACTCCTGCAAATGTGAAAGTATATAGGTGTTAAAAGACAGTATTGTAGTAAAAAAAAAAAAAGAAAGTGGGAGTGGGTGGGGAGTGGAAATGGCACCTGAATTAATCAGATGACTTTAGAGCCCTTTAGGGCAAGTACATGAGAAAGTATTTAAGTTTGTATGATGAACGTTGACCTGGTCCTGGATGTGACAAAGGATTCCGTGCTCCATGAATGAGCCACGCAGTGTCGGCTGGGCTGCAACAGCAGGGAACTCACCATTGGACCTAAGCTAAGGTTAGGAGCCGTAGTGTCAGCTGCCAGGCTGTTTGTTGAATGGAGCTGAAAAACAGTGTTTCTGCAGTAAGACCTCACCGTAAGTGGATCACTCTGATGCTGTAGCATAGGAAAAAAGGGAAGGTGGAAAACACAGAGAGAGATACAAAAGATAAGTGATTCTTGTGTGATCAGGTTTGTGCGTGAAACTTTTCCTTTGCGTGCTTTCTCAGCAGTGCTTGGTCCTGTGGAGCAATATATGGAGCTAGCTGATCATCAGCCAGGACGGAGTCCTTGCTTATCCTCCCTATTTTATAGCATCAAACATGCAATTTGGAGCAAGGCCAGGGTCAAATTTTAATAAACAAGTAGTCTGTATCCTCTACAAAGAGGGCACGTGTTGCACTATACTGTCTCATCATGTTGGCTAGCAGGGCATATTTGGCTGAGCCTTTGTTCTGATATGCTTTACCACGTGTCCCTGCACTCAGATCCACACATGTGGCAATGCTTGTACTGTGCTGAATTAGCAAGAGTTCCTCTATGAAACTTTGGTGTCTGCTCTAGCAGTTCCTTTGGAGCGCATGGACCTGAAGAGAGTGGCAAAGCTTGTTATTTTAAAGGAAAAAAATAATAGGAAATCTTGTATTTCCTAGTAAATTCATCACAGTGTGAGAGAAGTCCTCCTGAAGAGCTGAGATAACATACTTCACCTCTTCTCAGTCCCCACCCTGCTCCGTTGAGACCGTGGTGATTCTGAGGATCCTTTGAGTTTGGCTGGTGAGTTGCTCGCTGATGCCATGGCTCAGCAAATCACCAGGCTCACATTCTTGAGACCTTAATGAGACTTAAGCATACGCTGAAATGCTTTTTGCTGAATAATCACACGAGCAAAAATTGTAATGTGGCCTTAAAGGTTATCGTAAAACTTAATTTTGTGTAAATATTTTGTGTTTGAAAATTTAATGAATTTTAAGAGCTCTAGCTTTCACGTATGCATCCGTGTCACGTGTACACCTCATAGATTGAGCTTGGAAGTATTACTGCTAACACCTCTGGGGAAATGTCATTTAGCAAGTTTCAAGTTGCTACCAGCACTGGGTCGTTATCCTTTTTGTGCTCTTTCATTAGTTCATGGTAGGGAAAATGCCACATGCTACGAGGTTTTGGTGTAACTTGAGAAATCGGCGTATGCAAACAGGTGTATTGTTTGTTTACCACAACTGCATTGGAATTTCCTCTCTGTAGCCAGACAAAAGGAGAGAGAAATTGTGAGAGCGTATGTGTTTGAGAGCATGTAGTCTCTCAGAGTGGCAGGTTTGGCATGTGACAGGAGGGTCTTTCCTGGGGTGGTAGTTCTCGGGGATAAGGCTTTCCTTGACCTGCTGCTTCTCTTTGATGCAGCTCTCTCTTGCTAACCGCAGAGGAAGGGATGGAGGGAACTGGAAGCTCAAGTCCTTCTGGGCTTGTGGCATTTATATTGTGAGACAGTTGAGATTGAGTTCATTTTGGCTAAGCTGCTCACCCATAATGGATCTGTCACAGCGGCTTGACAATGTATTTGTATCCATTTTGGACAGGCTTTGCTGCTCAGCGCTCTCCCTGTGAAAGTTCCCGGCAGATCACTCAGATTTAATGTTGTCGAATAGTAACCTCTTCTCTCCCCCTCAGAATACATCTATCCTTTTCATAGATTTAATAGGCAGGTGCCTGTTCCAGCCACACTTTACCTTTGAATTGGTATCACGTAGCTGAGAGCACCTCTGAATTTAACCTTAATTTTCTCTTGCTTAGCTGGCTTAAAGATGGCATAGCCAAATAATGGAGGGCACTTTGAGTCAGAAACCCTCTTCTGGTTTGGTGTTGGCTTTTTGGTTTTTTTGTTTGTTGTTTTTTTTTTTTTTAATTAAAAATCTGTTTAGGTTTCTGGTTTATTGGTAATTTACAAGCAATTGTTGGTTTGTTTCTGATGTAAAGACGTGGCGGGGGTGGTGGGAAGGAGAATAGTGGTGTATCAGAAACAAAAAATCCAACTTTCCTGCTGAATATGTCTGGGAAATTACATTGGCTTAGATAGCTCCAGAGACTGGAGCTGCTTACAAACCAAGAAAAAATTACTCCTTTTTCATGACCAACCCCTAACATTGAAATTATGCGTCTTTAACTTCAAGTTCCGATTCAAAATTGTGTCTCTCTTATTCTTGTGCAGACTTAGTTGAATCTGAAATACAATTTCAGTCTTAGTGGAGCAGGAGGATATTCTGCCCTCTCCTTTTCTCTTCCCCCAGCAAGAGAATTTTTTCCAGTTCAAATCACTGAATTAAACCTTCAGGAAGACATCCATTTCTTAATATAGTAAGCAGAGCTACGGGCTTTACCAAGGTCTGGGGAGCCAAGTGAAAATGAAACCAACTGACTTTCTTCTCTACTAATTCTTCTCTTGGGCCTCTCCTTTTCGGATTTCTTTTCCTTCCTTCTCCTCCTCCTCTTCCTCCCTCTCCCCCCTTCAGTGCTGCTTTTACTTTAACAATAGCTATATAATGCTTCCTCTCCATCGGGATGCATCCCATATAGTGTAGCTTATACGGGTATTAGTAGGTCGGTTCACCTTAGAGACTTGTTTCCAAGCTTGAGTTCAAAAGAGCAGTGGCTTCCCCTGAGAGCGCCGGCTCCCACAGCAGTGCCCTGGTTCCAGGTTGGAGCTGCACCGTGCATGGAGTTTAGGTTTAATAGGATGTCCTAGTGTTTTCCTCATTCATCCTATGCAGCTCGGTTTCTAATGACATAGCTAGCATCTGAACTGCTCTCTTTGTGTTTGCTGAGGCAGATAGAAATAATGATACTGGTCAAAGGGTAATGTTTTAAGGGGTATTTATTTTAAAAACGGACAAAAGTTCAATTAATTCTGGCATCAAAGTCTGGCAGTTGGAAGTTAACTGCGAAGACAGACTGAAGCTCGCTTCATTCTCAACGAGGTGCATTTTGCAAAGCTGTACTCCAGAAGCTTTCTTCCTCTCTGGTAAACTTACTGCAAGCAAAAAATAAAATAAATTAAAATTCTGTACCTAGTCCTTATCTGTGGCATGTTTGTAACGTTCCCTCCCAGAGCTGTTCATCTGTGGCTTTCTAATTTGCACAATATCAGTATACTTGCTGTTGGTCTGCCATTACCTCCCCTTGCAAATGCACGTGGGAGAGAGGGAGAGCACTTGACAAATCCACTGCTCTTCTGAGACCTTTCCAGCACTTCCAGTGTGTGTGTTAATTGTAAAAGCTGAAATGAAATACCTTGGGCTACACTGACTTCGTCATCTGTTTTTCATATAGCGTATCCATCCCATAGATCCTCTTAGAGATAAATTAAAAATGCCTGTAGAAAAGATGTAACCTGGATGGTAATAATTAAGCAGGTGTTTAAGGCTGCAGCAGCCCATTATTCATGTATCAGGCTTTTGTATGATAACTTTTTTATCTTTTTATTACTGCTTGAAGAGAGACTTGACCGAATGCCATCTCTAGCTGCCAAAGGGGCAGGGTTGAGTGACGGGAGACAAACTTTCTGAAAGGGACCCACCATCAGCAGAGAAGAAGCTTCTTCTGAAGCAAATCAGTTTAGAAGTGTCTTCCTCCTTGCTAGGCAGTACCGCTTACTTTTTTTGGCTAAATGTCAAATTGACTCTGAAGGGGCAAAAACCTTCTACGAGCGCAAGGTATGGACAGAAACAGTACTGCTTCTGTATCAGTGTCATTTAAAATCCATTTTTAGTTATGCCTACAAGACAAAACTGGCATCCCTGTGGTTAAGCGGTGGTGTATTGGAGACTGTAGTTCGCTGATCATTTGAACTAAAGATTATCGGCAGATCTCAACCTTGCAGATGAGCAAACGTGCAAAAATTCTGATTCCATTTTTAAAATAGAAGGCAGAGACAAAACCAAGGGATTTATTTAGTGTTATGGTAAATTCAGGTATTCAGCAAGCGATTTCTGTAGCAAGCTTACAATTTTCTATGTAGAGAAAGTAGCCAACCTGGGGGTTTGGGGTCTGGTGGTGCTGCGGGGTTTTTTTTCCCTTTCTAAATTGCTTCTCATGAAATTACTATCGCTTGCAATTTGGGAGCAGAAATACTGTACAGGGAGTGAAAAGCCTCAGCTGCTTTTGCCAAATGAAATAACCGCATCTAAAAGGACTCTGCCTAGACAGCTTCCAGAGGGCTGTGGAGCACGCTGGCTCTGCGTACGCCGTGCTGGTGAAAGCAGACCCTGGATCCCGGGTAATGTGTTGTTTTCCTGAGCAGCCAGTGGTTGGAGAGATTTCAAATGCTTGTCTTTGGAATGGAAGCTTTCTGCACAGCGTTAATAAATACTCCTTTAACGCTTTGTGTGGAACAGAGGCAACGTTACTGGAGAAGGACCTGTTTCACAGCTGCGACTGTGCTATCACCAGTCAGCCCTGTGTCACGGCCGCTGGATTGTAAGCAATTTGGGGCAGATAAAACATCTGCCATTGTGCTTCGTATTGTGGCTGGCACAATGAGGCCCCACTGCTACCCAGCGCTGCTGGGAGCTATCAGTCTGGGAGAATTATAACAGCGAGGAAATTTGTAAAATGCACGGACAAGATGTTCAGATAAAAAAAGGGTATTGGAACAGCGGGAAACTGAAAAAGCTTTTGAGAGATTTGCTGGTTAAAAATTTGCTACTCTACTGTGTTGTTTCATCCCCAACAAAAATTTACTTTCCCGTCAAAAATATGCATTTCTTTCTTTCTGTAGAGAATAAACGTGATTGAAAAGTCAAAATCGGATCTTGTTCAAGATAGATTTCCCAAACACACACACTTTTCACATAGTTGAAGACATTGTTTTAGTTCAATATTACAAAATACGGAAAAAATCCATAAAAAAGAAACATTATTGAGCATTTTGTAATTTACAAAATATACACTTTTTTTTTTTTTTCTGAAGGAACTTATGTTATTATTCCCTGTTTTATGAGCGGAGTCTCAAACACCCTGGAAGCTTTTGTTCTGGGAAGACGTTTTCTTTTGCATGAAAATAAGAGTTTCCAAGATGGGAAATTGTTTAACTGCTTCCAACATTTCTCTTCAATCTTGAAATATTTAGGATTATCATCAGGACGTCAATGAACTTCTTCCTTTCAAAAATGTTTCCTATACTTATAAAACAAGAACTCACAAACTTTTGTTATTGTTGGGATTATCTTTTGTTTTTTTTTAAAAAAAAAAAAGACAGACAAGAACAGTGTAACTATTTCTTTGTTTTTAGGACTTTACAATCGATCATTCTCTTGAACTTGCAATGTAGCAGTTTTCTTCAATGACATCATGCTGCAAAGCTGTGAGACAGCAATTAGAAATATTTTCAATATTTTCCATGTAAAATATCTACATTCTGATAACTCTCTTGCCCTTCAATTGGTCTCACCAAGGGTGTTGAACTTACTTGTGGTGTTTTAAGTCTGCCTAAAGATATATGCAAGGTTGGGAAAGAGAGGTTGCACCTTTACTTAGATTAGTTGACAAAGTCAGGGGGGAAAAAAACAACAAACAGAAGCTTTCCAGGGATACGGGCACCTCTGCAGATGACTGTTTGAATAAGAGCTAGTTCCTCGTACCCTCTTCGTAGTGTCACCTGTTGACTAGCTTGGGTGGGATGGCAGCATCAGTTTTGAAGAACTTTCTTTTTTCTTTTTCTAGTGTCAGGTAATACAGCAATGTGGGGATCTGGGGGAGGCTGAATGCACTGATAAAGTGTTTTTGAAGGGGTCAAAAAAAAAAAAAAAGGGAGTAAAGCTTGACAAAATGGAGTGGTTGAAAGCAGGTATGTGATTTCCTTAATAAAGTCTCTGACTTCTCTGGGTAAGGACGGTGCTGGCAGCACAAGTCAGGGCTAATTACTTGTAGCATTCACCTAAGATTAATACAGTTGGGGGAGGAGAGGACCTGCATAACTCTCCCCCCGCTTGTTTCTATTTTTCCCCTTAGTGAAATGCATTAAATTAATCCAGGTCTTTCACTTCTAGCACTGAAAGCCATCAGTACCAATGAACATCCATGACTTTTGTTCTGACTTGGGTATCTGCAGAAGATCACTTGCAAAATCCTCACAGCTGGGAATGATGGGTGGTAGGGAAAACAACAGCTGCCTATCTGAAGAAGGGATGTGCTGCAGCCTAACCAGAGTTAAATGTACACTGCCTTTACCGGGAACATTTATCTTAGCTGGAGTTGTCTCACACATGTACTTCAAAGGCTGGAGATATGGCAGTTTGTGGCATGTTTCTTTTCCTTTTTGAAGGTTTCAAAATATCTATAGAACTGTTCTAAGAGAGAAGAAAGTGACATTTCAATACCTCCACAGTTTCAGTGTATTTCGAATATTTTAAAAGCCTGCATTTTGCACTCACTGTGGCTTTGTTTACCCCAAAATTGCTGGCAGACACTAAATATGAGCATTTTGAAGTGATGAAAAGGTTTAATACCCTCCTTTTTTTGTCTTTCCAAAAGACTATATTGCTTTTAATTAGCTGGAGTCTTTTTGTTAAGTAGAATGCAAATGCCCAGCTGTGTAGGAGCCGTGGGCCAGCAGTAGGTATTGGAAACTGGAAGCACTGAGACCTTCTTTCCAACTTAAGCGTTCATAAGCCAACAACACGTTGAGAGTGTTAAATAACAGTGAAGTGCTTAGATATGTTTGCAGATCTGGACTGTAACCACACGTCTTTATCTGGCCAAAATGTGCTAGTTTCTGGCTTTTAAACTTAATTGTAGTAAGACATCATTATTCAGAGTTTTCACATTTCCCAGTGTGATTGCATACCGTGATCTAAGCAGCAGTGCCATTCCCATGTTTACCAAGAATACTGGGTAGTGTTTTAGCTTGATCTTTCCCTGACATTTGCTCGACGGATTAATTGGGGATTTTCTCTAGAATTGTTCGTGGAAGATCAAATGGCAAAATCAATGGGAGCCTTTCTGCAAGCTGGTGATCATTTACTGTGTGCATAAATTACTTTTTCTACTGTGTTACGTAGTCCTCCTAGACCTGCATCCAGAGTGAGACCACATGGTCTCCTTGTGCTTACAGCTGATTTTACTGCATGTTGTTAACTCACGCATAAATGAACCGCATGTTTAACTTTCCAGTTTCTTTATGCCATCTAGGACTTCATTTGGAAACATGAGCTGGAAAAATGGGTGGTGAGTGATGTAGCTTCTAAATTTGACTCACGAATTAAGACTAAACTGTTAAATATTGTTTCCTTTTTTGTGTGTAGTTGGTTCGCCCCCTTAAAATAGTCATACACAGCTATTTAGTACTGCACGTAGAGATCTGTTTTTAAGTACTAAAATAAAGTCACTTCTAAAACCACATTCTCTCAGATGTGCAATCCCATCATGACAGAAACAAGATAAATGCCAGGTTTCAGGGTATCCTCTAGGAAGAGCATCAAAGACCAATTCTTTAATATCCTTCTTAATAGATAAAGCACATAATTTGTACATTCACTTCTTTACATATGTATACGTGATCCTACATTAAAAGCAGGGTACAATGTTCTGTTCATTTAATATAACTTCTTGAGCATTGCAAATAATAACATTATTTTTACTTACCTTCTGCACATTATTCAGGATTAAATACTTATTTACTTTAAATAAAAAAAAAATTGTTTGAAAATGCTTTTATCAGTTTATTCTGTTTTACTTAGTTACAAAAGCACTGTAGTGCTAACAAAATGTGTTTAAAAAAAAAAAAGTTTTCTTACTCTACAGTTTGATCAGCAGAAATCAGATGCTCTCCATGTAGGAGACAAATCACTCTCCCATATATTTACTATCAAAATATTTAGTTCACTAGTCCTTCGTTGTCTTCAAGCCTTAATTCTTTTTTCACTCAGTTCACAAAATTATTAAAATGAGTACTTTAAATGTGGATAACACAGAAGCTGCCAATTTGGTTGACAAAACCAAATGATTAAGTGCAACGAGAACTAACCCTTGTTGCAAAAATTTATAGGAAAACTTTGTTATGGAGTGATTTTTTCAGTAAAATAGCAGATGAAATTTCATATTCAAATAATATAATTAATTCATATTTGGAAACAACGTACAGCATACGTATTGCATTGACGGTCCTGAAATTAATTATTAGCATTTAGACAGTAGGTCTTTGAGCAAAGCTGTATATAGCTCCTTGAAAACATCTCAAATTTGGTAACAGTCAAAATTGGGCGCTAGTAAGCAAGAACCGTGAACAAACCAGAAAATGTCATTGTGATCTTGCATATATACTTGCATAAATCCATGGTGTGTTCATGTATTGAAATTTTCATGCTGGTCTGGACTTCTCAAAAGTGAAAGAGGAAAATTAGAAAATAATAAAAAGACCAGCAATCAAGAGTATGAGACAAATTCCATATGTGAGGAGGTGAAGTTCCCTGACACATTTCAACTTCATGATAAACTTATCTGGGCAATAACCCAGAGCTTTATCTAACCCTGAAAAGTACAACACAGATTATTTACTCTTTTCCTCGCTGTGCAAGGTATCAGGATATCAAACAAAATTTTTCAACCTTAAAGCTTTCAAAAAAAATTTAAAACTCTCAGAAATTCTTTTACACACACAGGCTGTGAAACAATTTAATGAATTCTTAGCAAAAACCCCCTTGAAGTGTTATCAGAGCAATGGTAGAGACGCATCCTTTGGCCATTGCATTGATCGTTTACCTTTGCTTAGGCATCAGTTGCTGATAGTGGTAGTCAAAGGCGGAGCAGTGAATAGTGGACAATGCATCTGTCTGATTTTTTATTTTTTTTCCCTACTAATGTCATACACCATTCACCTATAAGTCTTTTAAAAATATATTTTAAGGGTTATTTACTGTGCTTAAGTGCTTGATTTAGAAGACGAAGGGAACTGGTTTTGTTAAAATATAACATCTCTATATGTTTCAAGTAAATTTCTTAAAATCAGAAATACACTGAAAGTGTATGTCCGGATAGAAGGTTATCTGTTATTGGCTAGGCAATATTTGTTGTTGGCCTGCCAGTCTAGGTCCTGATTTTCTTTATTATCAGCTTCACTGTCCTTGTTTTACCTTTTGAGCGCTCAGGGATCTGCAGTTCTGATGAACAGGGCCAAATCATATGGGATACAGTAGGGGCTCATTTACATTCAGGTTGCGCAAGACTGCGAGTGCTATTCTACCTCTCTGTGAGAAACAATAACGTTTTACAAGACTGATTTTTAATTGCATCTTCTTTACTTGGGTGCAGAGCAATCCCTGGAGGATGCCTTTTCACTTCTTAAAATGGAAAGCAGCAGTGCAAAAAAGTCATGTTCAAGGTAGAAGCAGTGGATGTTTGGAACTTGCTCGCTGGCTTATCTTCCTTGTTTATTTTGAACTGAGGGAATACTATGTCTTGAGACAACCTTGTAAGAAAATATGTTTTTTGAAGGGAGTTTACAGTATTAGAGGGATTTCTTAAAATTCTAATTCTACACAGCAAATAATCATGATGAAGATTTCCTAGCTTCAGAGTGAGGCAATTGAAGTTTTATTCTATTTTAGGAGCTCTTGGATAAAGAATTTGTATGTATAATATCATTATATTTGATTTCATTAGTAGTATAACTATAATATGCTTAGTATTAATAAAAAACAGAATGCATGTGACAGGGCTTGAAAGAAAAAGGCCTCCTAATTCACTAGGGTTGTTTTTCACTATATGGTTTCCACAGGCCTGGAGATCCATGAGCTACTACTAAAGCCTAACTGAGAAAAGCAAGTTTATTGTCAATGAGCTTGAATTTACAATGCTTCCACTGAGAAATTTTTAAAAGTTTGTTAATCTCAAAATGATTGGAAAAAATAATTTAATTTGGGCACCTTCTTCTTCAACTGTTCTTTGCCAGTTAATGGCGAAGTATGCTATGTTGGACAAGAAATAGCAGAGTGGCTCTTTGTTTTTGTGTGCATCCAGACCCACCTTTGACTTGGTGGGGTACAGTGCCAGCAAGCCACATACAGCATCACTGATTCTTTGCTTTGAAATAGGTTGGTACTAATGATAGGTGTTCCCACTGCATGACCTGCCTGGAAATGGGAGCAGCAAATACATGAAGCATTTGTGTGGTGTGGGCCAACACTACACATGGGTGTCGATCTGGATTGACGGCTGTTAGTGAAAGATGATGCTGCCACTGAGAGGCAGCAGACCATGGAGCTCTGTTACGGTTGCTGAGACCTGGTGAATTTGCTGGAGAGCTACCCAAAGCGCATCACTGGTAACTGGGCTTTGCTTGCTTGTATTCACAGAATCACAGAATGGTTCAGGTTGGAAGGCACCTTAAAGGTCATCTCGTTTCAACCCCCCTGCCATGGGCAGGGACATCTCCCACTAGATCCGGCTGCTCAAAGCCCCATCCAGCCTGGCCTTGAACACTTCAGGGATGGGGCATCCACAGCTTCTCTGGGCAACGTGTTCCAGTGTCTCACCACCCTCACAGTAAAGAATTTCTTCCTAATATCCAATCTAGATCTCCCCTCTTTCAGTTTGAAGCCATTACCCCACGTCCTGTCATTACACTCCCTGATAAAGAGTCCCTCCCCATCTCTCCTGTAGGCCCCCTTTAGGCACTGGAAGGCTGCTATAAGGTCTCTCTGGAGCCTTCTCTTCTCTAGGCAGAACAACCCCAGCTCTCTCTGCCTGCCTTCATAGGAGAGGTGCTCCAGCCCTCTGATCATCTTCGTGGCCCTCCTCTGGACTTGCAACAGGTCCATGTCCTTCTTGTGTTGAAGACTCTAGAGCTGGACGCAGCACTCCAGGTGGGGTCTCACCAGAGCAAAGTAGAGGGGCAGAATCACCTCCCTCGACCTGCTGGCCACACTTCTTTTGATGCAGCCCAGGATGTGGATGGCTTTCTGTGTTGCAAGTGCACATTGCCTGCTCATGTTGAGCTTCTTGTCCACCAGTCCCCCCAAGTCCTTCTCCTCAGGGCTGCTCTCAAGCCGTTCTCTGTCCAACCTGTGTTTGTGCCTGGGATTGCCATGACCCAGGTGCAGGACCTTGCACTTGGCCTGGTTGAACTTCATGAGGTTTGCACAGGCCCACCTCTCAAGCCAGTCAAGGTCCCTCTGGATGGCATCCCTTCCCTCCAGCATGTCGACTGTGCTGCGCGGCTTGGTGTCGTCATCGAACTTGCTGAGGGTGCAAGTTCCTGTCAGGTACGTATACTATTCAGATATTCATGACCTCTCTTAACTTTCTTCCGTTTTCAGGGTACAGGATGGTGGGTTGGTGTTATATCTTTTGTTTCATCTGATCAGATTTGGTCTACTTAGAGTTATATTTTTCTGCATAGGGCAGCAGAAGGAAAAATATTTCTCCAGATATCTATAAGGTTTGTTGGCCTGTAGGTGTTTACTTACTTGGGAAGCTATTGGATGGTATTCGAGTTGAAAGTTGGAGGTGGCTCCAGCATTTTTGTTCCTTTGCACTGGTAAAAACCCTAAATATTTTTTGGTTTTGAGAGGAAAAAAAGGAAGAAAGCACAGAACTTATGGCAGTAATTATTCTTCTCTGAGATTTCAGCGTATGGCTGGAAGATTATTTAGTGGTTTATGCCAAATGGAATAGCTGCAGCAAAAGACAGAAAAGCAATATTGATCAAATCAAAGCAGCCTGGAAGGTACTGTTTTGTAAAAATTTCTCTACTGAAAAAAATGTTCAGATATTTCCCCATGGAAGGTGTTGAGAGACAGAAGGAAAGGCAGCTGTTTGTTAATGGTTTTTTTCCTTTGGAAAACATTTTTGTTGGGAAGCTGAAACATGTTTTGAAGGAAAACCGCCCCAGCCAAGTTTGATAACTGATGTGTGAGGATGGTAGTTCAAAGACAGACTGAGAGAGTCGGGGTTGTTCAGTCTGGAGAAAAGAAGGCTCTGAAGAGACCTTATAGTGGCCGACCACTATCTTATGGGGGCCTACAAGAAAGCCGGTGAGGGACTTTTTAGGATGTCGGGTAATGGTAGGACTAGAGGGAATGGATTAAAACTAGAGATGGGAGGATTCAGACAGGACGTTAGGAAGAAGTTCTTCACCATGAGGGTGGTGAGACACTGGAACAGGTTGCCCAGAGAGGTGGTGGAAGCCCCATCCCTGGAAGTTTTTAAGACCAGGCTGGACAGGGCTCTGAGCAATCTGGCAGGTTGAACCCCCATGGCAGGGGGGTTAGAACTAGATGATCTTTAAGGTCCCTTCCAACCTTAACAATTCTGTCCAGACTTTTGACGCTTTGAATTTGATGCATTTAAGTGTGTTAGTTAAAGCAGAAGTACTGGAGGATACTGTATTTAATGTCTTTATAGAACTATAGTACCAAAAATCTAAATGCTTACAACATCTTGAAGAATACCAACTTCTAACTTTTACAGCAAAGAAATGCCACCTACATAGTTTTGTCAATACTCACATATTTTTCTAGCTGTCATATTTCAGATACAGTAATATTTGTAAGTCTGATTATGCTGCAGCTTATATGGTGACATCAATTCCTCATTTAGTGTTCCATCCTTTTATGCAACATAGGATAAGCGTGGACATCTGATCCTATGTTTTTCAATCCAAAATGGTTCCCTTTAGTTATGTTTACAAGGCCTCTTATTTGCAGGTTATAAACTGCCTGTTTCTTTCTGTGTTGTGGTATGATGAGGATGAAAGCACAGCAGGGTCTGGCTGCTAGGGAATACTGCAAAGCACGTTATTGATATTAAACAAGAGGTAAATCTGCAGCTAATATTTTCCCAGTTTTGCCCTTTCACTTATTATATGGATGAGATCAGTTCTTCCAGCTGAGGCAGGGCTCCTTGGAAAGCCAGTCAGAAAAGTTTTCCCTGAGTAAGGAAGAAAGAAGGTCAGCAGAACTCTGGTCCTGTTGTGCAGAGTACTAACAGGGAAAACATAATATGCCATCATGGGAAGACTTTGTGGTTGATGCTCAGAAAATCAAAGTGAGATGAAAACTACAGGGATGTAGCCTGACAGTCTTGCTTTTTAAAAGCAGGGCTGCCCAAAAGTCTGTTGAGTGTGCCAGTCTTAAAAAGGGGAACAACAAAATCAACAAAAAACAGGTGGTCATGATGATGCTAATAAAGGCTAAATTTGAGGGTTCACATGTTGTTTTAAGGAGAGAATAATTAAGTATATGGAAATTTCATTTATTTCATAGTTCTAGTTCTCAGCCTGCCGGGTTCTGTGGCTGAATTTCATAATCCATTAGTAACCTAAAAGTTGTAAAAGACTATTAAAAATGTTTAAAGCTTTTAATAGTTGCCAGATAGTATGCTCTGCATTTATTGCAAATACTCCATTGTAATTAAAATCAAAGGCATTTTTTAGATAGTTGAGGTAAGTGTTAGCAAAAGCACAAGTTCTGAAAGCTATTACTATTTTTTTCAAGAAAATTGAGTGGCATCACTTTCTCTGTTAAAATTTTATCAAACAGGAAGTACAATATGATTTAATGAAATTCCTCTGATATTTGAAACTGGAGATTGAATGCCTCTTAGGTATATAATTCCAGTATTTCACAATGGTATGTAGCATCTAGCAAAGGATTTCTCCAAGCTTAGAAATAGTACTAGTGGCCTTCTGTAGTTTGATTTCCTTCCAATTGGTCTTATTGAAATATCAGTACATTTTCACGAAGGATTTAGTATGATGGAAGCAACCCTCCTCCTCCCCCAAACTTAATTAATCAGTCCTTTAGGTGATTAATTAGACATGCTGAATTTCCAGCGTAATGTTTCATCCTAGTTCTTCATGCCTATGTTACCCAGCTGGTATCTGTAACTGAAAGAGGATGTTTCTACAGTGCATGGTTCCTAATAAAATTCAAATTAAATAATCACCTCAATTATAGATTAAAAACTCAGGTTCAACAATTATCCAAAGAGCTCTACTTCACTGAAAACCCGCAGTCATGTACCTACTCCTTTCCCTTCCTGGCTGAATTTACAGCTCTCTCACGCAGAAGTAATTTAGATTTAGCTTAAATTGTGCCCTAAATTGTTTCCATTATCTCAACCTGGAGCAACCCATGTCTATTCCTGGAATATGATATCATTATTCTTGAACTGCATTACCTACAGTGTATGCTATCTTTTCTACATTGAACATTTTCAAGGAAAAACTTTTTCAGTTCCTGTTAGTGCTTAGACATTTGAGTTGGTTAAATGTGGAAGGAGGAGGACTATGTCTGATGTATTCATTCCAGTTATGATAATGGTCTTTGAAGAACATTCTTATTTATTCAAGTTTTTTTATGTCCCATCTAATGTTTATAATACAGATTTATACCAAGTTTTTTTATGTCCAATATAATGTTTATAATACAGATTTATACTATATTTCATAGATTAATGAGCAGTGGTGTCAGGTGGAAGAAGGAACAGATGAAAGCTTTTCTTACTCCTGAGTCACTGTCTCCACAAGAATCCCAGTTTACTGGGATGACATTTCTGGTGAAAACGTTCAGGTTTTCTGAGACTTAGTTAAAAACTCATGGGAATTCTTTTCTCACAAAGGAATTGCATTTTTCTTGTCACATGCCTACGTGCTCTATACGATCCCCCCTTTAGTGATACAAGCTCATTTTGATTTACTGCTGTTCTCTGGGAAGCCAAATTTCCATAAAATAATGGAAATTCTTTCTCTATGCTTATTTAAAAATACATCTTTGTAAAGGCTGTAACCCTGCAGAGACTCTGTACAGAAGTCTTTGGAGTCAAGGGCTAATCTGTGTACCCAAATTAGGATCACAGATTATTCACATAATAACCACCTGAAACCAGGGAGCTCTTCACTTCTACTGACACTTCTGAATTGCGGATTTCCTTTGTAGTCTTTGTGTGATAGTGTTTTGAGAAGGAATGGTTGTTGGCACTGAATTTGTGGGTGCTGAAGTGTTAGAGGTGTGCTATAGACAACATGCCTAATGTGCAAGGTGTGTAATGGCTTTTGGGCCCTTTCAGAAGAAAATCTTGCTTTGTACTTCTGTGGAGGTACAATGCTAGCAATGCCATTAGACTGAAAAACTCAGTTTATCAATCCACAGTGCAAACATGACCTCAGCCTCCAAGGGGCTGCTAAATCTCTGGCCCTACTGGTCGAAGGTGAAGTGCTAATGCTGGAGCAGCTACTGGGGCTGAGACTAAGCTCAAGAGAAAGGGAATGAAGAAAAAGCTGAAGGTCTAATTTGATTTTCTGTCTGGAGCTGGTGCTTTGAGCCTCTGTAGGTATAGGCACTAGGAACAGGAGTAAGGAAGGAGAGGGCTAGTGCTAACTATCAAGGAGATAGTACAGTTAATTAGAATTTAATTTACAGGCAGTGCTAGCAGTCCATTAGTGCTGCTTTCTGCATAAGTGACGGGCCAGATCATTCAAGGCAGAGAGAATCACTTGGCCTGGGGCCAGGAGAAGGAGTGCAAATGTGACCTTGGTCCTCTCTCTTTCCTAAAAGGGCAATCCTGAAGAAGCTATAGAATTTTTCCAAGTTGCCCTGGAATTTCAGGTCTGATCACATCCATATCCAGGTGTTCCTGTTCCACTTCAGAGGAAGCTGGGAGAAGAAGGTTGTGGCCTCAGGAGGTGTCAAGAGACAGGGGCATGGCCTGGCACTGTAGAGTTGCTGCTGCAGGGTTTTTCCACCTATAAATTGCCCAAGGGAAGGGGACTTTGGTCATGGAGGCAGCTAGGAAGATTTAAGAGCTGGTGGAGTTCACTATGCTAACACAGAACCTGACATTTCATTATGTGATTTTCAAAACCCCAAAGGATGTGAAACCTCTTGAGTTACCCAACATAATACGGTGTTTGTAAAGATGTCTTTACTTTTCATGATTTCCATGCTTTCCCATGATTCCTTAATGATTTTGGAAGGGCAAAATCATTGCAATCTGAGAGTGCGTAATTTGAGAGTTTCTTTGTCCTACCAGCAAAGAAAGAGAAGTGGTGGTTGTGCCTGAAATAACTGCATTTGCAATTCTGTCATCTTTGAAAGTTACGTTTGTAGCTGCCTTTTATGTTGTTCGCATCATCTTTCATGAGAACATAGATAGACTTGCATTCAACACCTTCTTTTAAGCTGTTTGTCATATATATTGCTAACCACTAAGAAATTCCATGTTTATAGGAAGGCAGATAGAGCCCGTGTACCTCATCACATGTTTTATTTACTTCACTGGTTGGTTTGAACTACAGTGTAATAGCAGAGACCCAGTTTCAGTACATTGCTCAGGTATTTCTTTATAGCCTAGTGACCACGAAGGTGATATCAAATTAATACTAATCATGCACTTATGTATTTTGCTAAATGAGACTAATTGGTTAAACGCCATCCGGGGTGATCAGATCTATTGAAGTTGAATCACTTCTCCTGTCAAGTGGCGAGTTTTTTGCTGTTCACTGAAAATTATTAGTTTGCTTTACCGAGGCTTGTGTTGAGTTAACAGACTTTTATATTTTTTAATTATTATTTACTTGGCTTACTAAGGAGTAGAAAAGGTTATTTTGAATTTTACATAGTTTGAAGAGAACAAAAGTAATGGTATTACTTTAAACGCAGGAAAAGATTCTCTTTTCCTGATACATTTGAAATGTAATTTTGACTGGCAATTAGAGCCTATGAGAGACTGACCGGCTGGCTATATCAGGTTATCGCCATAATCAAACAGAGTCCACTTTAATTAATCTGATTATTATACATTTTGTGGTACTCTAAAATTGTTCAGCTTCCCTGTCATTTGTTAAGAATAAACTTCCCTTTTACCTAGGGATGATTGCATAATGCAGAATTATTAATGGTTAGTCATAAGAAACTAATCAAGTTAGAGGCAACATGGAGTGAGGGAATGAGCACAGAACCAGGAGCTAAGTTCTTCCATTAATTTGATACATGGTCTCAGAAAAAATCACTTACTGCTCACCACAGTCTCTTGATTTTCCTTCAGCTAAGAAGGAATATTAATACTTATTTCCCTACATTACCAGAGTATTGGGAGAACGAGCTAAGGCGCATGTTTATGATTAAAATATTAGTGTTTCAAAAAATCCTTTTCTTTTTTTTAATCAATTGTTTATGTGTATATCTGTGTGTTTATCGGTGTGTGCAGACAATTAATAATGAAACTGGAGAACTGATTATGCTATTTATATCTTTAATTGCCATTTGTTTGAAAGGAACATTCTCTATCTATTATATACTTAAATTGCTTCTATCACCAATAATACCCAAGTGAATTTATCCTCGCAAAACCTGTATGAGGAACTGAAGTATAGATTAAGGCCAAAACAGACTATTAAGATAATTTAGTCTGACTCCTGCAAAACAGAAGACAAAGAATCATCTTCCAGTAGTTTCTGTTCCAAGGCCCTATTGCGTTTCCTGTTTTATAATGGGAGAAATAAAGCTCAGGGAGAATCAACTCTGATTTTTCAGACCTTTAGATATACATGTAATTCAAATCAGAATAAGTAAACTTTTAACTCTTTTAACTGCTCACTGGCTTATTTGTGGTGAAAAAATTTCATGTGTATTGAAGTATTGATGGGTTTTTTTAGTAGTTTGCCAAAGGTGGTACAGCATAGAAGGAGGCTAAAAGCAGAACTTGGTTCTTCTGGAGTACTCGTTTATTCCATGTAATTGCAAGGCTCTATGGGTGATAAATAACTTGGGCTCACCTGTGGTGTAAGCATTTTTAAATTAAAGGCTCAAGCTCTGAGATAAACCTTATGTATTTGTAGAAAAACTCATTTGCTTTCATTCCAGTGAAGCACTGTAATTTTTTGGCCACCAGAATTCTTTCCTCCAGCATGTGAAATGCTGTTTGAAGAAAACACTGAGCCCTGAAACAAGAGTAGGCCTCGTTGGTATTGTGTACTCCTTATCAAGCCATTTTGCGTTTCTAGTAAGAAATATTAAAAATTGTGGAATTGTAGAATAATTTAAGGTAGAAGAGACCTCTGGAGGCCACCTGGTCCAAAACGTTCTCTCCCTCAGCACCTGCCCAAAACAGAGCTAACTTCAAAGCTGGAGCTAATTTCAGAGTTAGATCATGTTACTTGGGGTCATCTATAAAATGACTACTATTTCCATCTTCCTAACGGTTCATTGTGGTGGGATTTATCTACATCATCTGGGAATTCTTAGGATTTAGTCCTCCCCTACTGAACCCATTAATGGTGTGATCCAGCTAAGTCAGTCCTTTTATCATCCTAACTACATTTTCCTGGGCACCAAGCTTTCTCATTATGCTTGTGTTTTGGGAGAAAAACTTTGGGCAGGTGACAAAATAGTAAGGAAATATTTGCCTTGCAGAGTGCCTAGCCCATTTGACTAACAAATAATAACCTGCAATGTTGTTTTACTCTAGTGCAATCAAAAGCAGAATTTAGTATCCTATGTTGAAATAACGTTCAATGTCTGTGTTCTACCCTTCAGAAAAAAAAAAAAGGAAAGAAGATGTACAGAAAAAAGAAACAGATTCCAGGACTATTTCAGACCCTTTTTTTTATGTTTTTTTACTTTCTGAGCTGTGCCAACCTACTGTGTATGGGTGGGAAATACATGTTTATCACTTAGGTAGGAACTCTGCAGGTTATATGTATTCCCTTACCCTGGTTAACCTTACTTCCTTTTCTGCAATATGTATTTTACACTTGTCTTGCATACACTCAAAATATAGATTTGGTGAAAATTACTGCATTTGGCATCCATTTCTTACCACACAGTTTATCACTCTACCAAATTTGAGCTTGAAGCTTCTTTCACAGTCTCTTTAGTGCATTGTTGCTTTATTTAGACAACTGTTCAATTATTTGGTGTAGAAATGGCATAAGACTGTCTTATTTTGTCAGACTCATTCCAATAGAAAGATGTCAGATTAGGAGAATCAGAAGAACATACTGAAGAGAAGTTACAGCAGCTGCTTGTAGGTTTACTCAGGTCTTGTTCCAGTGTCATTCCTTGGACTGAACTCTCCTTAGCAGTGGGACTTAGATGCACTCCTGGAAGATATCTTTTGGTTTATAGAATCATTGAGTTTGGAAAAGACCTTTAAGATCATTGAGTACAATTACAAACCTAACACTGACAAGTCTACCACTGAACCATGTCCCTAAGCATCACAACTACATGTCTTTCAAGTACCACTGCGGATGATGACTCAACCACTTCCCTGGGCAGCCTGTTCCAATGCTTGACAACCCTTTTGGTGAAGAATTTTTTTCTAATATCCAGTCTAAACCTCCCCTGGCACAACTTGAGGCCATTTCCTCTCATCCTATCACTTCTTACTTGGGAAAAGAGAAGGACTCCCACCTCGCTACAACCTCCTTTCAGGTAGTTGTAGAGAGTGATAAGGTCTCCCCTCAGCCTCCTTTTCTCCAGGCTAAACACCCCCAGCTCCCTCAGCTGCTCCTCATAAGACCTGTGCTCGAGAACCTTCACCAGCTTCGTTGCTCTTCTTTGGATGTGAAGTCCAAAGTTCAGCTTCATCCACGCGGAATCCAGTTTGTTCACTCTGAGATCCCTTTTTGATGTGAACCAAAGTGCAGAGTGAGGACGTCTGGCAGATGTGCCTTAAAAGTGCACTCCTGATTTGGACTAAACCACTATTGTAGACACACTCTTGGTCATTTAACAGATACACTTGAAACGTCCTAAATACTTGCCTATGAGGTAGTCTTAGGCTTGGTCATAAGATAAACTAAGGTGATGCATGGAAGGAGTAATTCCCTAGTGTTACATTATCACAACCGACATCAGAAATAGGCTGTTTGAGTTTCCTGTTATGACAGATCAGAACTACTGGAAACCTGAGCTTTTGTGCAAAATAACGCAGGTGAGGCAAATAATTCTTCACAGTAATTGTGTCAAAGCTTTAGGTAGAATTAAAATGAAAGGAAGCTGTGCCAGAAATGCTCAATGAAACTGTGGTATAGAAAACCTAGCTTTCAGACTTCTGCCAGATCAAGCCCACTGCAACCACACGACACATTTTCTAAGCTCTCTTAGATAAGCTCACAAAACATTGACAGGAGCTTTGTTCCAGCAGGCTTCATGCCTCATTGCGTATCATCTGTTCTTCTGCAGCCAGCATAAACACATCTACAGTGTACAGTGGGACTTGGTGAATTTCAGCCCGGTGCCGCCGCGAGTCTGTGCCTGGTTTGGAATATGCTCCTACTGCTGAGTAAGCCAACCTGCACAGATCCAGCCCTTGGGATCGTGGCAACATGACTGCAGGACACTCCCATAAATCTACTTCAGTTCTTCGGTAATGCTGTTTTTTAAATGTACAGTCCTAGTTTCTCAAAATAATGCTTGCTGAAGTCATTTTTAAGGACACAGAGGTGGGCTTTTCTTTCCGTTTTTTCCTTCTGTGGCCTTTGCAAAATGGCTTTTTAATGACTTCTAAGACATGCAGCTATAATCAGTATTAGTAGTTTATACTCTCAGAAAAATCATTCTTTGCCTGAACAGAGGATATGCTGCTTTCCTCAGATGTAAAAATGCAAGTGAATATCCTGCTTTCAAAGCGTAAAATGGTCTCTGCTCTGGAATGGAAAGAAAATAGCAGGAGATAGGCATAATAAGCAACTGAACACTCAGTAGTTTATAAAGTGAATAAACTCTAAATTTAAATGCATGCAGTTTTTCTGAGCTGAATTGTTTCTGAGGGTGGGGCTTTGGTCTGAATTGTTAGCGATAAAATATTGAGTACATGTATTAAACAGTTTGGACAGATTTCCTTCTTTTCCACGTGTGTACAGTAACTAGCTTTACCCGGTTGCATAGTTCTCCCAAAAGATATTTTGGAATCACCTATTACTTATGGTGCAAATAAAAGGCTTAATATTTTCTGAGGGCTCTTATGACACAATAATTCTGGTCCAGCGAACATAACGATAGCTTTCAGGTGTAATGTTCTGACAAGTAACTTCCCTGAAATCAATGCAATAAGCTGCTACTTCAAATATATTAATATATCTGTTGACTCTTTGGGCACTGACTTGTGAGCTTTCATAATAACCCTATACGTTCCATATCCCTATTTACTCTTGCACTGAATTTGACATTACAGTTGCATGGAGTGTAAGAAAAGATGGTGCCCCTTTTCTTAGTAGTGAAAGCATTGTATGCATATTTAAAAAAGCACCTAGAATATTATTTTATTTTTTTTCTTTACTAAGCATTTAAGAATCAGGGATTTTTTTTTCCTTCCTTCAGGAGCACAGCAGGGAAAAAATAAATCTGAGACTAAAATATGTTTCAACTGTGTTAAATGATACATATTGAAGGGGACAGAACATAAACATTTTTTTTTCCCATTACGTAAGTTTTGTCTAGTATAATATTCCCCGAGGAGCTCTGTGTAAAAGGGAAAGGAGCTATTACAATTCTGACAATTAGGTGGTGAAATGACAGCTCAAAATGGAGACAGTGAGCAATGCTGTGCAGAATTAGTAAGTTCAAGGGAAAGAGCATCCTTAAACTTTGAGTAAATTTGAAACCCTTCAGAAATGAAAGACTTGTGGCTTCTAAAACATGATTAGTGTGGGTATGTATTTCACTTCCTTCTGATTTACAGCAATGTAGCCACTTTTTGACTGTCTGGTCATTGTGTATGGTTTTATAACTGTAGTGCCTGAACAGTTTACGATCCTTAATGGGGGTTTATCATGCCAGTATCCCTCTGAGAATGGAATTGTAACTTAACGTTAAGGGAGAACCGAGTCACGCATGAAGTGGGGTCATTCCCTGTGAACACAGAAAGAATATACTGTCAGGATTCAGAGTCAGCACCAGAAATCCTCTGTAGTGTTTCATTCTAACTATATCCCTCATCCTTTCTCTTTGTTTTCTTACTTTTTTTTTTCTTTTGTCTCTTTTTTTTTTTTTTCTTTTTTCCTTTAAGCTTAATTTCCTAAGGAAACAAGACTCTCGTGATCATTCTCTGGACGTATCTTATACTACTCTTCTTAATAGCATTTATACCAACTTCAGCCAAACTTGACAGGGGGGTGGATTTCTAAAGCTATTGAGTTACAGTGAGCGTCACAAGAATAGGCAGCCGGGCTATGTTTGTGCCCTCACTGAGCCAAAAACAACTGAAAAAGATCAGTCCGTACTGAACACTAGACAACACACCTTGAGAAATCTATGCTTATTGGTTCTGATCCCCATGATATTATTTTTTGTTATTTATTTTATTTTGTTATTATACTGCTTGCTTTGGACGTTTTCTTCTTGTTGCAGACAAGCTATCAGTTGTACATCATATGCGTGTCTTATACATACATGAATTTACATATGCATACAGATGTGTATATATATATGTTTCCCGCCCAAAGGATAGTTAGAAAACAGGAGAACCCATCCTGTTTCCCCTGTGACTTCAGATATACTTAAATAAATTTTCCAGTTTCCAGACTGAAAGGAAGCGAACGATCTTTCCATGAGCTCACTGGGTAACCCTATCCTAGGCCCAACTGCTTTGTGCAGAAATTGCCGATACACATCCCACATGTTTAAGTATGGTTCCATGTGAAGAGCAGTGGTTTGGGTATGACAGACATTATTACAACGACTGAACTAATGTGTTCTTGGCAAGAAAAAAAATTGGACTAATAGCATAGAAATACTTACACCAAAAAGCATTGGTGTTGGTGGGATAAATAGGAAAAATAAATACTAAAATTTGGAGGGATTTCTGTAACCTGCCCGTTTGAATGCTGAAGTAAAGTACAGCTTAAACAGAGTTGCCTGGATGGCAATATTTATTTCACCTTCTTTCATTTAAGCCATTGAAAAGCTGTTCTCACTTAGTGAAGACTTTATTGAACAGCACAACGCTCTTGTAAGCCTTGCAGGGTTTTTGGCCTGAATAACTGTTGTGTTTCAACCTATGTTGCGGTTCTAGTAGAATTAACTCCATACTGTGTGGGTGCTGGAGGTTGAAAGGTAATTAATAATCCTTAAGAATATGTCTGAGCTCTATTAAAACAGTCAGATGAAAACTTTTCTATTGCAGCCTGTCAAGAATAATGAGTCTTTGGAATAGACTGTTGCTATCTATTATTTGTAACAGTACCCTGGACTCACTGTTCTGGAAGAGGACACTCTAAAACTGAAAAAGTGGCCGCAAGACCTTTGGTGCAGGAGTCTCTCTTGATGTCGAATGGGAGGTTTGCGTATGCTGGCACACCAACCTGCATTCCTGCCTGTTAGATCTCCAACTCTGGATTGAATCCCACCCGCTCTGGGTTGGTGAACATTTGAAAACAGTCTGTTTCTGTTTTCTACTGGCTTACTGCTGAACAGGGTTCATCCTCTCATTGACATGCACCTATTCAAACTGCTCTTGCATGGTGTGGCTAATCTCTGAAGCTGGCGTGCCAATAGCACTCTTGACAACTGCGGCTGCATGTCCAGCCATGAACTGAAAAGGGTGAGAACTATGCAAGTGATTCAATGGCTGGATACCAATCAACTGTTGTGGTGTATATTAGGATGAAGAGAATTAGACATGGTTGGGTTCTGTTCTTAAAATTCTCAGCTAGTGGAAGGGAATGGGTGCCAGGATGCATTTGCAGTATAAAGGAGAGGCACTTGAAATGGGATAGAGTCTGGCAGCCAGGCCAAGTGGAAAACCCTGTGCAAGATGTCCAAATATATAATGCACTGTCTAGAAATAATGAACAGGGGAAGAATCACATGCACATCCTCTGGCTCTAAAAAACCCTACATTAGATTGAGACTGGCTGCATCACAGGTGTGGTACCTGCTTACTGTCCGGTCTACAAGCACAGTTTAGGGGAAAAGAAAGGAGACAGAGCTGGGTGGCTTGCTTTTTGACAGTAGTGCTATATTGGATAATGTTATCTGATTTTTTTTCTAAAAGAACAACTGTGGCTTTCATTTTTCATCTGATTATAAACTGCCATAATTTCTTTACCTTAGACCTAGCTTATTAAAAGTGGTGATGCTGCCCACAGGTAGCATTCTCAGGACCAAAATTTCTAAGAGCAGTAAGGACTTCTTTTTGCAAACTGCTAGACTAGTATGCCAGGCGTGGTAAGAAAAGAGTTCTGGAAGAAGGACAGGACTTCAAATTTGATCTTTTTTGTACTTGTTAATCAGTGATGCGCATTGAGTCAGGAAGTCGTGTTTCTGTGGAAAAAAAGTAGATTTGACAGACCATCAAACTATTTGGGTGATTGATAGATAAAACAGTTTAAAAGCTACATCATGTTTTGCTGTATGTTTAACAAAACTTTTGTATGTGCATGCACATCGACTGTTTTTTGTTTTCATAGTAAAGCAAGGAAAGCAAAACATTAATGCTGCTCTTTGTGGAAACATGGTAAGGTTGCAACACTGCAAATGGCTTTGAAAGACTTTCTTTTGCCAGCATTATTGCATTCCTAGTTTATAACTGATTCAATGCGGTTGTTTTCCAAGCAAAGAAAGCAAAGATGAGATCATGTGTGTATTTAACGATCTGTGTTTTAGATATCGGTTGGATTTTATGAGTAAATGTAAAACTCTAATGATTTGTGCGTTCCTGAAACATTTCATGGCTTTGTCACCTTTTAACAGCTTGAATTAAAGTAAACAATAGTACAGAAGGTTGTATAAGAGGTGTAAAGATGGGTGGAATTTGACCTGGTTTAGACACTGAATTTAGTTCTCGCGACTTGCCTCATGGTTCTCCCATTTAGGTAATCACTGCAATTGGACAGTTGCTTTATATGGGGCCTAAACCACTATCTAAAAGTATCCAAAAGAGAAAAGATTATAAGCGAGGTGAAATTTTACGAGAGAAGAAAAACACCAAGCTTACTGGGGCAGGTCCAATTTCTGTCAAAACACGGAGCAGCTGGGATTATGTTAGATGGTTTGTTTCATTGAAAGGCAGGTGTGAAAGGCATCAAAGCGTATGGCAATCTCTGTTGCAGTAAACAAAGTAGTTCTAGCATGTATCACTCTAATTATCGATTAATTTACAATAGAAAATTGTGTTGAGAATTTTTTAAACTGCTTCTCAAGTTTCAGGCTGAACAAGATGATGACATTTATAATTAAGCCAGTGTTCTTGCATTAATGAGCGTGGAGTTGTTTTACAAGATTTCTGAATGTGGCTTCCATTAGAACTGCTCTCAGGTAGAAATGAAAACTTTGGCTATATATATTATATCTACTAAGTTAACAGGCGTTGTTTCTCTGGGATTGTATCCTTGCTCAGGATGAACTAGTGTTTGTGGGGGGAGAGTATTATTTTGCAGAGCTTTGGCTGAATCCCTCTTGCAGAACCAGCATTTTCAAACTCATGGCTTAGTCTGGTGAAGCAAACAGTCCACATCACCAAATTGATTCACAAACTATAACATAATCTCAGTGATACTGATTTCAAACTCATAGTTCAAATTAACATTGGACAATCGCTGTTCCTCTGAATGTGCTTTCATAAGAGGAATTAGTCTTGATTTCCACCTGTAGAACAGTTTCCTTGATTTGTTGCGCCTGAAACAAGCTTATCCTAATCCTCTCTCTATGGACCATTTCCTCCTTTCCCACACTTAAGAAGCAAGCACCATCATACTCAGCGCTTGCACTTACAACTGGAAGAGCAGGTGAACAGAGCCCTGCAAAGCTGATGCAAATTCCAGCAGAAAAATCATTTGCCAAGGGAATGTTGAGGAAGGTGAAGGCGATGACTACATTCTCTTGATAGATCTACCACCTTCATTTACGCAATACCGAGGCTTTATGTTTGCTCCCCAATTAAAATTTCCAGCTTGTCAGGTAGCGTGCAGCCTTTGTGCCTTTGGGCCAGCTGTCTGATAGACTGTAGACATTAGGCTTGCACAGCTGTTCTGACAGGAGAGGAAGTAAATAATTTCCTAAATATGCCACCCCATAGGTTCTGTAATTGTGGCAGTCCCTTTTAAAGTGTACTTTAAATAACTCGTCAGCAGAGAAGGTCAAAAGGCAACAGGGTTTTGAGTTACAATTGGAGATATTCCTTTTTTACATAAGAACAGAGAATCACGCCAATATGTGTTTAAATAAGTTGAAGTCTAATTATCTGCAATGATTTTAAACTGTCTGTTTTAAACTATTCCTTCCTGAAATACCAAGTTATATCATAGTCACCTGAAAATCACCTTTCATTTCAAGATTCAAATCAGGAACTACCAAGAAGGTTTGGTAACTGTCCACTCTGTTTAAATTTTATAAGGTTCTCTCCTATTTCTGTCATTATCCTGTTGTCTCTTTCTGTCACTTCTAGTTTCTCCCTACTTAGAGAGCAGTTGGAGTGTCACACCTCAGGAGCTGCCCTTTTGATATGAGGGCAGCTGGGGAAATCTCATTCCTCTAAAAGAAGCTGACGGTGGGTGAAGATGCTCAGCCAACTGAGCTGAGTACGTTGAAAGATTTGTGGGGAACAGGAATTCCTTGGACTCTGTGGAGCGTGCCCGGGAATCTGGAGTAGAGGATGGATCTGGCTTCCCCAGCAGGACATCAGGACAAATCCATGGGCTGTAGGGAGGAAGGGCTGATCAAGTGGGACTGCAAGTTTTGTCTGCTGTATTCTCAAGTTATGGAGCTGTGACCATGGTCCTAGGACACTGCAGTGGGCTTTTTGATATAGATCTCCCCCACAAGCTTCCTTGGGATGAATTAATTGCCAACCTGATCCCTAATCTAACTAGCTTTCTTTTGTCACTCACAGTTCTAGAAAATTTCTTAGCAAAACCACTTCCTGGGTTAGCTGGCTGTTACTTATCTTTCTTATGAGGCTCGTCACAGTGAATCTTTCATTGTAGGGGTCTATTTGTTTGGATTTTTATTGCACTGAGAGTGGCACTCTTTCTCCTGGCACTCTGCTACACAATGCCACGCTTCTGCTGAAGCGTCTAGCACCAGCCAGAGACACGGTTTTAGGCTGAACATGTTGCTCTGTCTGACTCAGTATTTCACTTCATGCGACACAGTGAATGTTCAGGTTGATGCTGTGAGAAAAGCAAATGCATTATTTCCCCACTGCCCCTGGTTAAAGGATGAGTCACTGTCCCTTTTCCGATCTTTAGGCTGTTAGATACAAAATTACCTACAGGCAGATGGCTTTCATTTCAGTAGTAGTTAGATGGGTAATTCTTATAGCCATTTTAGACACTCGTTTAAGTTTTTGAAACATTTGCAGTGGGTTCTTTCCAAGGTCGCCATAGATTTATTCAATGTATGACTTATTTCTGAGCAGAGCTTAAATGTGAAAACAGGCAATGACTCTGATGAGATGAAGGGTACGTTTCTGTGCCTTTGAGCATGGTGCTATCTCAGTCGCTTGTCCTAGGCACCTCCCAGTTCAGCCAGAAGAACAGGGATGTTTTTATGAGCAGATAAAAAGAAATGAAAAGTGTATTAAACAAGTACTAGAGACCCTATGATCCACCTTTGGTTTTTATGGTAGCATGCTGGCCTCACTTTATGATGACTGCAGTAGCAGTGATTCTTAATAAAGCTGAAGAGGAAAAAAGGTACTGTTGGGCTCCTAATTTTAATGAATCAAGCCTCACTAAGATGATCAGCTCCCTTTGCAACTGTCTGTCTCTGAAAAATTATATGTGAAGAGCTGTAGAGTAGTTGGGGGGGTGTGGTTTTGTTTAGGAAAACATTGACACTGTTTTGATGGATTATTTTTTTCTTGACTATCTCTTCTGCTTCCTATCCTGCTATGATTTTCTTTAAAAAGCAATATTGTGTTTACCTAGTGACAGTGAAGGATAAGTTGTTCTCAGCTGTCAAACAGGAAACTTCAATTTGGGTTTGACCTAGAAACATTTAATGGCAATGTCTTTCTCAGTGTCAGAATGGAAGGTTGGGAAAGTTGGAAGCAACCCGTGAGATATTAAAAAGGGCTCTGCTTCACAATGCATGAAAAAAAAAAAATCATATGAGAGTTAAAATGGATCTTTCATTACTTGTTAGAAAGCAATAGGGAAAAATAAAAGAAACTTTTTTTTTTCTTCAACTGGCAAAGAAATTGATAAAAGAAAAGTAACAAGAAGTAGATTTTTATCTTAGATAACAGGCATTACTTTTTCTCCCGAGTGGACTACCCAGAAACTACTGAATAGAAAGCAAAAATATTTGCTGTCTACAGAACTAGTTACAGGGGATGGCAGGCTCTCTGCTAGCATTTCCAATGAGACGTCTGAGGTTACCCCACCCTCTGCCTTTTATCTATGGGTTCAGAGATGCCAAAGTCTGTGAGGAAGATCTCTACCGTGTTGAACAAGTCTGTCAGGCCTTTGCTCAGGCAAACGTTGCTGGACATTAACACCCTAGATAATTACCTATTACTATCCAGTTCTTAGTTTTGAGCAAATACAGGGGAGAAAGTTACTGATGAGGCACTTAGTGCCATGTTAAATGATGACAGGCTTGGGTTTGGCATAGTAATACATTTTGAATGCGTTGTTAATTTTTCTCTTTCCACGATGAAGTGCTGTGGCATGCATTTATTAAAGTTGTGCCTGAACACGAAGAACACTAAGTAGTCTGCTTTTCTTGGTTTGATCGTGAGTGCTGTTGTGGCATGCAAGCATAGCAGAAATGCTAGGACCCTTGACAGTGAAAAAGGTGTGGATCTTGTGGACATGATGTTGCCTAGACATACGAGTTGTCTGCACTAACTTCTGCATATAAGCTTTTACAGTCTACTGAGTGCTTATTCACCTTTAAAGAGCAACCTTAAGTAGCTGTTAGGTTCACTTTGTTGTAGTTAATACCCTATTTTATACCAATGTCTAATTACAGAGCATAAGGTGTTTTTGGGTTTTTTATCATATTTTTTAATTTCCTGGTCATATAAATATCAACGTCTCTGCGTGTGTGGTTCCTGTACATGTGATTGTGAGAATTCTAGGACTCATTACACCCTGATATTTTAAAGCGTGCATATATTACTCTTCTTCCTTTCTCAAGGCTAGGCACTTTATACCCTTTTCATTATACTTAATTGATGACTTCTGCCTATAGACATGGACTTATGTTGCATAGATATAGATATCATTACAGTTTTTTATATTTTTTTATTCAATGAAAGGCTTTGCATTAAAGTGCAGTAGCTGTTCAACTGATATTCTCAAAAGAATAGTCAGTCTCTCAGAAGAGAAATCTGATTTTTTACAATGCCGTTGACTGTCCATGAATAATTTATGATTATGTCAGTCCACCTCTAGTATTACATGCAGGCTGCAGTGCCTATGAAATGTATTTAATGGCATTTTTAGCTAAGTAGCATTGAATGCCATTTTGGATGAAGTGATGGTTCTTGCTAGCATATGGAAAAGTTACTCCTGATAACTTCTGTTTGTTCAACTTCCGCTCAGTATTTTTAACCCAGCTTGGTTATCTTACAGTCGGGACTTTTGGTAAGCCACAACAATAACTGGGACAAGAAGGACTACTAGATGTAGTGCAAGTAGGCTCTGATCCTACCGATGCATGTTTAAGGGGAATAACTCAAGATTTCATTAGAGTTGCTTTCCATGTATTACATGACTGAGATCTGACTCCGTTTCCTCCTGGCGCTTTACTTAAATAAACAGCATAATTGTAATGCAACTCAAGCTAGAACTTCACAGCTGAATGACAAAAAATCTGAAGAAAGGTACTGATTAGAGGTAGCGTTTGCTTTGTGGATTATTTATAGATTTTTACTAGAACTCTGTGAACAATAAATGACACATCTGTACCTTCAAGCAGAGCTTACATTATGAAGGTGAAATAAATCTAGTTTATATTAGTTTTGAATGAAGCGAAAGCTTTAAAATGTTAAAAATGAGAAAGGAATAGTGACATTCAAAATGCTAGTTGCTGACAAAGCTTGTATTGACAGTAAAATTAATGCCAGAAGAGCTTTGCAGTGTCTAAAGCAGTGATAGTGACTATTATGTGAGCTTTTGAAAATATGTGAGAGATAAGTGATTATTAATGAAAATAAACTGAATTTTCACTGCTGCTGAGGATTTAGAGGTATTTATCAGGAATGGAACAAGTCATCTACAAAGGTCCTGTACTTGCTGTTGACAAAGATCGGTTCTGGAGCTTTGCAGAGCATGCATGGGCATAAAGAGTTCTTGGGCAGGTAGCAGCAGAGAAGACAGTTTGTTTAATAAGACTGAGGAATAAGCAGGGGATTTGGCAGTTTCCAACGTCCTGAATAACGACTCTTCATTATGTTCGTCATAACTGAGTCTTATCCCTTCACTCTAAATATGCTGCAGCCTGTGTGCATCTAATCACACAAGGAGACAGGAGGTTTCATCCTGCTCATTTCCTCCTTCACTCAAGTGCAATTTGTCCTGAGACTATGATGATTCACAATGCACTTTATTAGAAACATTAAACAGAAAAATGACAAATTCATGTCCCTGTCTACAAAAGCCATTAGCAACTGATTCTCCAGGAACCCATAAAAAGAAATAAACAGGAAAATAACAGAAAATTCAGGAAGGTCTCTGACATGGGGTAAGTCTGACACACAGAACGGTAAGGTGCAGATGCACTCACTTAATATGTCATGTGCACTGAAGGTGGAAATATTTGGAATTCATTTGCCTTCGATAAAAGAATGAGATCTGAATAATGGTGACCTTTGTCTTGCAGAAGTTAATCTAATTCCAAGACTGGAGGTAATCCATGAATGGGCATGCTTTTAAGGGAACATGCAGAGGCCTGCGGAGAATGGGGAAGTCCCTGAAGAAATGTATGTGATCAAGTAGGTATTTTGAGTTCAGTATGAGTAAGGAGGAACACATAAGAAATTTTCTGATTGCTATGACCTTAGGACCTTTCAGATGAAAGCCCGCTTTGATACCATCAGCCCACTTTGGGTTTAGCTTAGCTTTAACCTAACAGAAATGGAATATACAGCAGTGGCTTTGTGAAGATCACTCAGCTTTTAGAAGTCCTGAAAGATCTATAAAAGGGTCTGGGCGTAACAATATGATAAAATCGATGATGAACCCTCAAGTCCTGCAAAGTGTTCTTTACTGCTAGCAGACAGATATCAATGGTGACAGTCCAAACACGAAATCCTAAGACAAACATAAAACATCCAATATTATGTAGTATTGCTTGTGACCGATCTGGAGGTAAAGATTCTTAAAATTACATTCCTATTAAAGATGATTTGGGGCAGGGAATCAGAGATGCCTGGGCCTCTAATTCAGTGATGATAAGTTAAGCACTTTGATTACTCTTCCCTCCTCAGTGCTTCTTGTGTATATTTAGCACTCACTCACACCAAAAAAAGAGCCAATAGATCCTAGTTTCAGCAGACTAATAAGCCTGGTAAGCTGTGTTGTGTTGGGTGAATGAAGGTTTTTTTTTTAGTGTTGTCCTGTTAGAACTGTTGAAATATTCACCTATTATTTCCTGTAAGGTTTTAAGACTAATTGTCAGCAGAAACAGAACATCAATACTAAAGACTAAAAATTGCCTGAGGTATAAGTGACTATTTGTATAAGTAATGATTGGACTCAATGATCTTAAAGGTCTTTTCCAACCTCAATGATTCTATGATTTATCTTGTTTTCCTCCTTAGTAGTTAGTGTAGTTAATTTTTCTTACAGTTGGATATAGATGTTATTTTATTTCTATTAGCATGCACTTTTTACACATCTTTTCCATCAAATTAATCTATCATTTATGTATTTTTTGTGAGTTAGCAGTGTGCCCTGGCAGCGAGGAAGTCTAGCACTATAGTGGGATACATTAACAGAACTGCAGTTAGATCAAAGGAAGTGATTATGCCTCTTTAGTTGGCCTTTCTAGGCTACTTCTTGAATCTTTTATCCAGTTTTGGGCTGCTAGTAAAAGAAAAATGATAAACTGAAGCACGTTCAGTGAAGGGTCACCAAAATGGTTGGGGGGCTGATGCATTTGCCCTGTGAGGAGAGGCTGAGGGAATGGGGCTTGTTCAGCTTGGGGAAGAGTGGCCTGCCAACACCTGTGAGGAGGTGAGCAAGAAGATGGAGCCAAGCTCTTCACTGATGTGCATGGCAGGAGAATTAAAAGCAACAGCTGTAAACTGAAAAAGGAAGGTTCAGACTGGTAGATATAGGGAGAAACTTCTTCACCTTGAGAAGAGCTAGGCATGGGAACGGAGATGTTGTGCAGCCTCCATCATGGGAGGATTTCAAGACCTGTCTGGATAAAGCCCTTGGCAACTTGGTCTGACCTCAGGGCTGACCTTGCTTTGAGAAGGCGGTTGGACCAGGGACCTGAGATCCCTTCCAACCTGATTGGTCCTATGAGTCTGAAAAATAGAAGAGTTCTGCAGGCAGTTTTAAAGTCTCCTATGAGCCATTTCTTGGCAAACTGAGTTCCCCTATGAATGTTCTATTATTGCTGTGTTTAAGATAGATTAAAAATGTAGACAACTAAACTGGCCTTTAAAATGTATACCTGAACAAAAACTGTCTCTAAGCTGGCCTGTCATACCTTGGAACTAAATGTGCTGGAGGAACCAGGCCCTGTATTCTCTGGCTGCTTCCTGAAGGCATTTTAGGCAGAAGTAGACAAAGTTTTGGTCTGATTCATCTTTCTTGCTTGCTATCTAGTCCTTTTGAGCCAGAAAAGGATGAGGCACAGTAAGGTATATTAGGGATGCATCAGGATAGCACACTAATATGCCAGTCCTCACAGTGATCTGATTGCTTGAGATGTCACAAGATTAAGCGAGGACTTTTGGATGTGGCCAGTTTCAAAATACGAAGAGTGTGATTAAACAGACCAGTTGTCAATTTTGGGAACACACTTCTCTAGCTGGCTGGTAATAGAGAAATGTATTGTAAGCCAAAATGAGAAACTTTGAGTGACACAATGAAGTTAAATGTTTGGGGACAAGCAATTAACTGACTTCCATCGCACCTTTCCAGAAAGTGCAATGCTACCTTGGAAGGCTGTTTGTTTCGGAGAAGCTTGATGCTTATTAAAAAAGGCCCCATACTCCAGGCGTGCACTTTTGCTAGTTTTCTGTAAGTCTTGGTATCCTGCTGTGCCCACACTTACAGCTCTGTCCTCCTCTAACATTTGCTGTCTTGCCGACTGCATCTTCACATTCACCTTTTTAAACTCTTTATTTTTTAGGACTGAAGTAATTTATCAGAAACAACTCACGGCGTTTGCATCCTATTAAGAAACACTCTGAACTCATTCTTTATGACCGGTAACAATGCTGACAATCACTTTCATTTGCACAGAAATTCATTCCAAAGCTTCTAACAAAGTGGTATGCAGTGACAGGTGAAGAACTGTAATTACATTACTAAATTGCGGTCATTTCAAAGGGTCAAAATAAGCAACTGTTTAATGACCTTGCTCTTGCAGAAAGTGATGTGAAAAGTTTGAACATGAGAGATTATAAGTGTTTCCTTTTTAATGCATCTTAATAGAGAAAAATAATCTTCAACTGAATAATAATTTCCAGCATCCTTAGGCAGCTATGATTCAGTCCTAGCAGGATATAAGAATTCAAGTGATGGGGAAGGATTTCCCATCACCGTACTGCATAAGTGTGTGCTGGAGGTATTAATGTACCTGTCTTGCAGTACACTTGGAAGAGAAGCCACTCGCCAGCTTCAGATAACGTGGCTTTTGTGTTTAGTGCCTTCAGTCATATATGGATGGATTCAGAGACTCTAAGTAGACTAACTGAGGAGACATGAAGATGACCTATTTACTCATAATCTTCACTCAGAAAGGAATTAAAAGCAGATGGTAAATCAGAAGTTTTCTTTGTCTAGTCACTGGGAAATTATGCTCAGAAATGATGTTTTAAAGATGCACTTGTAATCAGAATGATGTTTCATTTCATCTGCTGAAAGGTTGATTACAAAATGAGTACAGGGATGGAAGGAAGAGACAATCATCTTAAAACAGTGAGGAATACATCAGCTCTTCTCTCTGAGCCAGCTCAAGGCTTTGTGAGAGTGTAGACAGAGCTTGCTACTCCTGATGCCGTCAGGGGCAGGGTGTCTGCCGCAGCTGCTGAGGGGACCATTTCTTCCCCGCAGGAGCTGCTGTGTTCTCCAGCTCAGCCTTGCCCTCTGTGGTAGCAGTAGGACTGAAGGGCTGTTCAAGGGAGAGAAGCTGCATGTGATACGGACATTTCTGGATCCCTTCTCTAGTCACAGCCACCACAAGAAGTCTGCTGTCCGAGGCATCTTTTACTTATACCTACAGTGAGGTTTGTGTCTCCTGGCTGGCTGTTGTAAAACAAGCGTGGACTGTGCATCATGGCAAAATTAGAATAGATAGCTCTCCCCTTGAGGATGTCTGGTTTTGATGACACTTCCTGTAAAACATTTGGGGAAAAATGAACTTTTTTTTTATTTTTTCCTCTTAAATTTCCCCATTTTGATGCATGGAAATGCCTCATGAAGAGGCATGAAGAGGAACAAGTGACTCAGTTTAGAAAGGAAATCATGTTGGGGCAGTCCACCTTTCAGAAAGAGAGAAGCAAAGATTGTTAGTGAAGTTTTTGCTAAAGGAACGCAGATATTTCAGTGTGGAGGATGATTTTCTTTTTAAATCATATGAAAGCTTCAGGAACAAAGTCTAAGAATAAACCCTATCAAGCAGCAAGAAATCCACGGAGTACTTACAATATGACTTGTCTCCTAATTAGTGTCATTTCGCAGAGCTTTATTAATGCAGCTTGTACATTAAAAATGATAGATAAACAGGCAGTTTTACTTCCCTCCCTGTTGCATAGAACCCTGGATGGTTTTTTTTTTTTTTGCTTCTCACATCAACAGCTATTGTTCCAGCAAAATCATAGATGGTTTAGTTTGATGCGAGTTCAGTTTCCTAGACAAGTCACTAGTTCTGGAGATTAGCTGTCTGTAGTTAGTCAAGGTTAGGTTTGTTTTGTCACAATGCTAATGGTACGCTAGCTAGCTGATTTAGCAAGCATCCTTTGTCCCAGACAATAAATGAAACCACTTGATATAACTTCAGGATAAATAACAGTTTCTGTACATGGATGTCTGTATGCATGTGTTTATACCTATTTAAATATCAGTACACAATTTTGACTTATATAGTTGAAAAAATCCTCAGGGGTTCCCTCTCTTAGTCTCTCTATTTTGTCCAGGGAAAGACTACTACTCTTTCTTTCTCACAGCTGAACTTAATATTAAGGGCTAAAATTTAGGCTCTCATGAGGCTCTTAAGCATTTGTTTGTATTTAACTGCTTATAACATCCAGATTTTCAGATGCGTTATTTTAGAGCAACATAGTTCTGACCTAGAGCAAGTGATAAGAAGTTGTACCTTAGGAGGAAGCAGTTGGGCAAATTCATCTGGTGCTCCTTACAGTTTTCAAAAGCAGAACATTTCACAGCTGCTCATGAATGCATCATGTTTCTATTTCAAGGTACGCCTCCTGGCTAGTAAAAGAGCTGCAGAACATGCCCAACACAAAGTGTTCAAGTGCTCTGAACTTTGCTAGGTCAGAGCTCTTTTAAAGGCTGAGGAGAGCTAAGCGAGGGCCATGTGCATCTCTCACATCCCATCTACTTTTGAAGTAGCTTTGTTGAAAAAGAGTAAAATATGCAGTTTAGTGTTCTTTCTTTTCTGAATAAAAACAGATGGTGGATTTATTTTTTTTTTTTAAAGTGTTCCCTAAAGGTGTGGGTTTTATAGCTTAAGCTGCATTAGACAGGCTCTCAGCTTAACAGAAGAGTTTTTGTCTGTAATGTGTTCTTTTCAGGTGCATGCTGTGCCTGACAGTGGTGGAGGGTGGAGGCAGAAACTGTGGAGAGACACTGTTAATTTTGTCGCTCCACTGAACTTCTGTGGAGTTGTGTTGATTTTCCTGTGGGGAGGACGTGGAATGGCACTTCAGAAAGAATTTTGTTTTGCTTTTCCCAAATTTCAACTGTAAAGAGTAGTCATAGGCATTAGAGCCATGTTCCACTTAGCAGGGATACAACTTGTTATCATTCTATATGTAGTCAATTCAGAAGGAAGAAACGCAACTCTTCTTGTCTTTTATATATAGCTGGTCTATAGATGCTCTAACACAAGGTGCATTTACCACTCCTGATAAGAATCTGACCGACCAGTGATCAGATCAGGGATGAAAAATTTCACGTTCCATCTGTGTTCTACCTACAATTCTGCTAGGGCTTTATTTACATGGATTCAGAATGTGATTGGAGAACTCAATGGAAGAACAACATCAAGTTTTTCCAAACTGAAGATAGCATCTTTGGCTTAGGAAGAGTTGCTAGAGTCTGGGACAAGTATGTTTGGCCTCTTTTTATGACTTTCTAAGTATCTACTGCTGACAGTGGTAGCAGGCTCTTCTGTCTTCATTTGACTTTAGTCAGATTGTTTGAAAAATTGCTAATACCAAGCATAGAAGAAATGAGCCTCTTGCAGGTCATAAGCGTATGCCATTCAGACATATGTAACAGTGGATAACTCCAGCTGTAGCCTTTGGAGAAAACAGTATGCTGGCATGAAGAAATTATGCCTTCATTGAAATGCCATGCACCTTTCTTAATAAGACAAAACTAACAGGAGTAGCCAGAGAAGATTTACACCAAATGGCCAGACTGGGATGCCCAGAGGACAATCAGGCACTGAGCTGTTGATGTTTCTACTAGGTGCAATAGCAGTCTGGGATAATGTTTCTAAGGCAAGATAGAAAGCATTTATATCCTTAGCTGAGTATTTGGTTATCTTCTTTCCCAAAAATATAGGAAATAAAAAACAAATGGAGTGTCATTTAAATAGACTGCCAAGAAGGGAACTAGGATAGTGGTATGTGTACTTCTAAAGAAATTGTGGAAGTCTAAGAATTAAGATGGAGCTGGAATTCATAATTACATGAAGACATGGATGTAATAGTGTATGTCAACATCTCACTGAAAAGAAGATAATCAGAGAGGCACTAATACCAAATATACAAGAAAGATAAGGTGGAATAATAATACTATAAGTTAAAGGAGATAAGATCCAAACCACGTCAGTTAACTCACCATTGCAATTTGTAACATTAGAATCTGTCTGGATTGAAATCCAAGCATGAACAGGAAGAATATAATACTCGGGACACATTACTCGCTGCTGGACCAGAATGGCAGAACCAGTATAATATTCAGAGAGAAGCAGAGAAAACTAGTACTGGGTAACTCAAAGTCTTCCCATGTGAATTGGGCAAAAGTTATATCAGGAGATGAAGCAGAGACATAATTCTTAGGTGCTATCAATGATTGCTTCATGTAGAGCAGCTGTTCAGAGTACTCACACAGGAAAATTCAGCCCTTGAATCAGTCTTCAGCAATGTAAGAAATGGCCTGGTGTGAAATCTTGCAGCTGAAGCATCATTGTATCAGTGTTGTCACCAATACTGTATTAAGATTTGGCACCCCTTCAAGAGCAACAGGTAGCAAAATATTGCCTGGTTCCATTCAAAAAAGTGAGCTGTGTAAAAAATGAGAAAGCATCGTTAATAGAACCTAAAAGAAGCAGCTTATCCTTAGAGTAAAGATTTATCCTTACCCATGGCATGAAGATTAGCAAGCAACACCATCCTGGAAGTAAAGCACTAGAGGAAGGACTGAAAAAGGATAAAAGCATGGCTAATCAGCAACGTAATTTTATCACTGTCTATAACTTCCTGAAAGGAGGTTGTAGAGAGGGGGGGTCGGTCTCTTCTCCCAAGTAACAGATGATAGGACAAGAGGAAATGGCCTCAAGTTGCACCAGGGGAGGTTTAGATTGGATATTAGGAAAAATTTTTACCCTGAAAGTGTTATTAAGCATTGGAACAGGCTGCCCAGGGAAGTGGTTGAGTCACCATCCCTGGAGGTTTTTAAAAGACACGTAGACATAGTGCTTAGTGATATGGTTTAGTGATGGTTTTGTCAGAGTTAGGTTGATGGTTGGACTAGATGATGTGAAAGGTCCCTTCCAACCTAGGCAACTCTATGATTCTATAAGAAAGCATCCTTCAGGGAACAGAAATTGAATCTAAATTAAGGAAAGAAAAAGGATCTTAAGCTCTGTCCAGTTGCAGAAAGGTGCCATTAAGCAGACAGAAGAAGAGTTTGAAGAGCAAGTAGTTAAAGGAATCGGAACTAACTTTGATCCCTATCCATACCCAGGAGCAAGAAGCCTTCCAGAGAGGGTTCAAAAGGCCAAGCATAAAGAACAAACACTTGAGGAAAGGGTAGAAGTATAAAAGAAGCAGACGTATATTGCTGACAGGCCAAATGAGCTCTTCTCTTCAGCAGTGAGTGCTGACGTAACCAAGGAGAGTCCCACAGCAAAACCTTATTTTTGGGAAGGGCACAACAGCAGCTTTGTGTGGAACTGAAGTAAATGTAAAGATATTGTAGTAGAAATAGAGGAAATGCACACTAGCAGAATACGAGGACCGGACAGTATTCACAAAGTTATTCCCAAAATAACTCAGGGATAAAATAGCTTAATAGTGCCAGAGTGTAACATCCTGTTTTAAACCTTTGTTGGTATTTGAATACAGGAGGATGGTGTGATGCCCGTCTTTGAACAAAGATTTAGGTGGAACCTGGAAACAGTAGTGCTGTAGCTGAGATCCGTGCTGAGAAACTAGTAGAAATTATAAAAAAAGATAGACTTAATGGACACCTGGATAAACATTATCTATTTGGAAAGAATCAGTATGGCTACTGTAAAGGAATCTTCATCATCAAATCTATTCTAGTTTAAGTGGTCAGCAAGTATGTGGAGATGAGTGACTCAACTGATACAGTCTGCTTTGACTCTAAGTCCCTCGATAGAGGTCTTTGAGAGAATTAAACTGCCATGTGAGAAAGATGTGGAATGACTTCCATATAAGAAATCACTGAGTAGGCTGGGACTTCTTTTCCTTGAAAAGCAGCAATTGAGGTGAGATCTGACAGAAAACTATGAAATTGCGAGTGTGATGGGAGGGTAAACAATACTGATTGCTCACCATCTCTTTCAGTACAAGAACTAGAGCCCATTGAGTGATCCTGGTAGAAACCAGGTTCAAAACAAATAAATGAAGGGTGATTTTATGCACAGTGTTGTAGACGTACGATTCCTCAATGAAGGACGTTACAAATGCAAAAAGTAGGCTCAACAGGACATTGGAAAAATTCTTAGACAAGAGTCATCTTGGAGATTGCTTTTATTGAAAATTTGGTGATTACACAGGCTTTACTGTGTCTCAGCTAGGATTACCAGTGTTTTGCAGAGTACATGTTACATTATTTATATACTTCTTCACAAGTTTGTTAATTTGATTTATACTTTAGAAAATTGGAAGGTGAAATCCAGCTAACATGATGTTGGAACTATTGATAAGCAGAATGAGGACTGATGTAAATCAGACTGCTAGTAAGAAGACTTCTTCCTTTTTCCCATGGGAAGCAGAATGAAAGCTCTGGGCTCTACATCTGTTCATAAATTTTTGTGTAATGAAGTAAAGCAGCATTTCATTTATAATATGGTAGGTCTGGTTCTGATTGTTGGTGCTCTTTCAAAAGATTTTATCATAATTTCATTGTAGTAGAAACTAGATCAAAATCTAATTTCCAAATTTTCAGCATTTATGCAACAGCAATGTGATGAGAACTTTTTATATAATTTCTGATCTTTGAAACTGTTGATAATTTGGGGTTTTAAGGGCATTTTTAAGCAGAATAGAGTTGTGTGTAGTGCAACTAGCAAAAAAATTTGTTCGTTTTCCAAGAAGTTTTAAGTGTTGTTATGATTCAGGATAGGCTACTCTTGCTAAGAGAGGAGGAACAAATGGATTAATTTAAAAGTGAATAAAATCAGGAAAAGCAGTAATAGCTGCTGAAAAAAAAATGTGCATAAACAAAAAGCAAATACTAAATAGGAGCATTTGGATCTGGGAGCAGGGGGTTAAGTGTCTTAGAAACAATAACATGTTGACACTGAGTTGGGAAATTATTACGCTTTTTTTATGGGTATGAGAGTGTCTGAGAAAATTCTAATACCAGTAACTCATTGAAAAGAACCTTATGCTAAACCAGTCATAGTGAGGGAGAAACTGTGACTGATGTGTTGTAAAGAAACAGAGTAATTTATGAGTCACCACTTAGAATTTGATTTGAGGGTGGGTTTTTTTTGTGAAAGCAAAGCTGCGTCTTCGGAACACCTAGAAGCTGTAGTATAATAAACCAATCCATTTAGGAAGAATATAATATTTATTTCTGAAATTTCATCACACATAGTCGTTCTTGGTGTTACAGAATTGCTTGCTTTGTTGTAGGTTTGTCTTGATTCTCCTCAGTTATTAATGTGTTTTTTCACAAAGCCCTTTGCTTTTTCATAGATCCAAATTTCCATTTATTCATATCCATTTCTTAGGAGGTCTGTAGTTCCCAGAAGGAATTCTTTTTATAATGTTTCTCTCTGTGCTGTTTCGTTGACATTTTTATGTCTAAGCAAAGTTTAATAACGGAAATTACAGGAACAGAGCACTGCAGTGTGGGAGGATGAGAGAGAAAGACAGTGTCCTATGCTGAAAGGGAAAAATTACTTTGTTGCTGTTAAAATGGGTTGAAGGAAGGTATTTTTTTTAAGTTGGTCCCTGTTCGTATGCGTCCTTCTTTCCCTGGTGTCTGTCTACAACCCTACCGCGTCATGTGCTATTGGCAGTCAGTTGTTTTTTAACTGTGGCTTAAACTATCATATGTAAAGATAAACCTTTTTTTCTCTTTAGCCAAAATTTCTGTAAACAAATGAACAGGAAAAAATAAAAGCAGGGAAGAGAGGGAGGAAGAATGTCAGGATCCTCCTGGCAGGGAAGAGGCGGTGGCTTAAAAGAAAAATTCAGCTTCCTCTAGGCATATTCTGAGTAAGACCTTCTTTGCTGGTGGTTTTCACCAGTGTCCTAGAGCTCCGTTTCCCAGATTCCAACTGGTATGTAGTAACTTAAGTGATCTTGGTCTATAGACCCGGTGGTTGCACAGAGAAAATTTTAACGTAATTATAGAAACTCAAAACCCAGAGGCAGCTACAAAGAATTCTCAATGCATTATTTAAAAGGGAGGAAAAGCTTAAATTATTAATTAGTTATTAGACATTAAAATACCTATTTAGAGCAAGATTCAGGTTTCGACTTCCCAGTGGTGCCAACACTGGAAACTAGTGAAACTAGTCTAGAATCCCTGGCTCATGCTAAACACTTCAACTGAAAACAAGAAACCAGTGAAACAACCCTCCCATGTAAAAAAAGTTACTTTGCCTGTTAAGTCTGTGTGTGTAAACATCGAACTAACAAAAGGAGTTTGAATAATGAATTTGAAACCTAATCTTTACAAGTGACTTCACAAGGCATTTAGTTGATGCAGAATTCACTCCATTGTCTCAGAGTTTTTTCACCCATAGTATGGTTCCCAAAAAACTCAATGTGATTAAGAAATTTTAAACAAATCTTCTCAGCTGTAGGGAACTGAATGCAAAAAGACCCCAACCCAAACAAATGGTAGAAACCCTCTCATATTCTGTTTACACTTGTAAGAGAATAAAGTTTTTTGTAAATGTTATCTCAATGACTTAGAAACATTGGCTAATTAAGGGTCCCAAGAAACCCATTGGTTAAGTGAGGAAAATATGTAGTTTCCTTAACTCCCTAGCAAGCTACTGGTGGAGATGGGAAAAGTGGTATCTAATTTCCACAGACTTGCTGAAATATGGAATACAGCTCTAAGTCAAATGTTTGTTGAAGGCCCCTACATTTTTACTAGTGCATTATTATTACTTTTTTAATAAGTACTGTTCAGATAGGAGATATCCTGAAATACGTTGGTTGCATATCAGAAGCCAGGTTAATAGAAAAAGCAAAATTGTGAATAATTTCCACATTTTCGGGAGTAAATAGGTTCACTAATGATTATTCATCCACTTTTCATTTGAACATGCAGGAGAAGTAATACTTTCTCCTTGTCAACATGGGCTTCATAAAGCCCATTTTTTCATGCGGAAATACTGACTGAATATTTGGACTGATTCTGTTTTTGCAAAATCTGATGACAAAACTGCTTGTCACCTGTAGTGGAAAGATTAGGACTCATAATCTACTTTCCAAATAATGTAATGATGCAGGAGTTATGATTAGAGCTCTTTCATAACAACAGAGAGGGGGAGTTCATTCAGCCTTTTCTGAGCTAGTGAAATGAAAAATATGTCACTTATTTCAAAGTATGATTACAAAGAATCACAACTGACATTCTCCAAAAATACACAGGATCTCTTTGTCTTTCACGGGGTTATCCGTGTTTCTCATACTGTACTTCCTTTCTTGCAACATTGCATGTTACTATGAGTGTATTTTAGTTCATTTTTTTTAATAACAGGTAATGAGTGGGTATTTGTTGCACTAGACGTCTGGTTTACTGCATATGGATATTGTCTTCCAGTCCTTTCAGACCTCTAATCTCTGTACATTAATCTGTTTCTATAGCGTTGCAAAAAGTAAATCAGAAATCAGATACTCTAATATGCTGTACTATCACCTCGTCAGTTTTCAATTCTGTTGCTTACTGTAAGCCCAAATTAAATTTCTTGCACCAGAATGGATGAACTCAAAAATGATGCCGGCACTCCAAATCTGGAAATATTGTATTAGCAGATTGAGGTCAAGGATTAGCAACATGAAGCACATTAGCAGAATGGTAATAGAAGCAAACCTTTCCTCCCTTCCTATGACTTTAATATCTTGGTCAGTCTGCAGTCATTTAGTAGGCCTGGGTCATCACAGTGTAATACAATGGAGACTCAAAAAGCACTATGTTATAATCAATACTGGAAACAAGCTATACATAAGCTTTGGGCTTTAAAAGCTTGCAGGGGAGATGTGGCAATGATGTCTCATGTAGTCCAGAAAATTTTGTTAGTAAGAAATAGTAACAGGAACAGTAATCAAAGGATGCAATTGTGCTAGGCATCATACACAATGAACAACAAAGACCTTGCCATTTTCCAAGAGCCTGAGGGCCTGTTGCTGGGTCTGCCTGCTCTGGTGGCTGCTGTTTAGGCTCTGCTTCTGGCTGCTCTTCCAGTTGACACAAAGGCAACAGTAGAAGAAGGAAAATGTTACGTTAGGCTTAGTCTCATGATATACAATTCTTTTGGAAGAATGCTATGGTTTATTATTAAAAAAACAAACAAAAAAAAACCCACAAAACAATACTCATATTCCTTTTGTCTGTTTTCCCATAGAGATGAATCTCACCACACCCTTCATAATCTTCTCCCAGAAACATGTCTTTTTGTTTCTGTTGCTTTGTGTTCTTAGGGCAATCTTTTAAATTCCGTTCACTACATCTCTGCTTTCACTTCGCTTTCCAAATATTCCCTCTGTTGCATCAGCCATGAATATAAAAATAACTTTAATACAGTAGAGTTGCATTTAAATCAAAGAAAAAAAGAGAGGGGAAAAAAAAGAAAATAAGATGATGTTTGGAACACCAAAACCAAGGAGTACTTAGACGAACATTCCTACAAATATATTTCTTGAATGCCCTGCTCCACCTTCTCTGCATACGAGAAAAAATCGCACTTTTCTGTTTTTTCAAGTGTTTCTGCTTTGAGTGGCAGTGAAGTGGTTTGAGCAGTGAAGCTGAGTGAAGAGTTCATTTCTGACAAGCAAGCGTGCCTTGTTGATCACATGTGCCCCTGGGGCTGGGAGACACCCCAAGAATGTGGGAAGGAAATGATCCCTAAGCCCATTCTCCAAAATACCAGCAAACATCATTACAGATATGGCGCATTAGCTGCAAGGATACACTAACAGCAGCTGCCATGACCTGCTTATATATCTTGGGGAGTTGTTGGAGAAATTTGTTCATCCATTTCTCCTTGCTTCAGCTCTTGCATGATACAATGTAAATTGCCCTCCCTTCAGTCCTGTCCCTAGGTCTTTTGAAAGACATCTTTGATAACCAACATTCTGCAGGCAGTTTTGGTTTCAGAGCAACTACTAGGAGGTCTGCAGTGTATATGGAGGCTTTCAGAAAGAATTAATAAGTACAAAACATTCAAGAGGTTCAAGCAAATAAGTTTTCATCCCCCTTTGGCTATAGTTCAGACACACACATTGCTTGCAAACCGTGGCTTGCCTGTCAGCCTGGGGGTTGGTGCCACATCCTGCCTGTGTATGGAAAACTAATTCAATGGGCTGAGCTAATCTGGTCTACAAAAATCAGTATGCATCTTTTGACACATGGTAGGACACTAGCTGAATCTCTGTCTCTCACATAGGGTAGTGGGTATTAATCTGTCAGAAAATGGAAATTTGGTGACTAGTAAGTTTGTATAAGTATGGGGAAGGTGAGCAGAAGAATGGGAAGCATCTTGGATTTTAAACATTGACTGATTCTTAGAAGTGCTGATGTTCTTTTTATGAATTTCATCTCAGACAGTTGGCCTGAACTGCACTTTTTTTGCTTCTCAGTGATTTGGTGAATGGGGGGAAAAATATTGTGAGTTTTATACAAAATGGATTTGTGCATAAGTGTTATTGAGCTTGTATTTCAAGAAGGCTCCTTTTTGCCCTTTTTCAAAAGATGAAGGATTTTTGTAGGAGTCTTTCAGCCCCATTTGTAGATGAAGCCAATTCATAAACAAAGGTCAAACAAAGCATCTAAATCTCTTGGCATTTTCCTACTGCTGAGATGATGTACTCTTTTAAATCTTTCCATGAGTCAGACTTAATGAACAAATTTGTTGGGCTCATTGGCGTATGTTCACCAGCAAAAATCCTGAGTGATAAAGGCTGGTTATTCTGCTTGTCAAATAATTCAGTAAATACACTGTGGGAGAAAAGGATTTCCTCTCCAGGGCTGCTAAGGAAGCGAAAATGTTTCTCTCTTCATCTTTGTTTAATTTTTCATTCAGCTAATGAAATAATTGAGAATCAGGCCTTAAAAGTATGATTGCTTTATTAATAATGGATGGGCACCATTAGAAAGGGCTAATCAACCTGTTAGACTATTCTTTAATAATGTGTGCAACATAATGTTAGCATCGTAAAGCTCTCATTTGAAGGGATATTTTCCCCAGTGGTTGCGTTTTCATTATTACTGATTCCTCTAATGCAAGTAGTAATTTAAATTCACTTCTCACCTTATCATTGCTATCAACTGAAATACGTTGGACTGGATTTGCAGTAGGTGTAAGGTAGTACAGCTTTATTTAAGTGGGTTTAAATGCGCTGATTTATATTACCTGGAATCTTAAACTTGCACCTTAGGCCAGTTCTCAGCGGGACTCAGGATCACTTGCCTGCTCCCGACTGCCCCTGGTGTACTCTTCATGTCCTCTGTGGCCACCTCCTCTCCTCCACTGCCTGCTGAGCAGGAGCACTGCCTTTGTGTTGCACAAACCACTGGTATAGCTTTTCTGGTTTTATCTCTAGCCTTCATTTCAACTGGTGTAATTAAGCTAAGTGTGGCGCCAGCTGAAATTTAGTTATATTATCAGCCTGAGACTGGCTTTTCAAAATAATTTTTCCTGTATGTTCTCGTGTTTCAGCCTCTAGCATGCAGCAGTAGTTTAGAAATGCTGTATATATTCAACAGTCTGGAGATGGAACAATAGTAACATTGAACAGGGCTTTATGATGTGTTTATTAACTATAGCGAGAGCTGGATGGCATTCCGCAGGTCTCCACACTCTTGCCCTTAATGTCACTCTTTTCAATAAGCAATGTGTGCTAGTTACACCCGGTGTAGCAACAGCATAAGCTGGGGCATGTCTTTAAGTGGAAATACGTAAACTGGAAGCACAGGACAAAAGACGGTGTGGGCTGAAAGGTACTTGGGTAATGGATGAGTGTTTTGTCAGTCTTGTTTTTTATTTGCAATAGTAGTTGAAATAGACCTTGTCAAGCTATATACTGCAAATGTGCTAGTAATCTGGTATTTTCCTGTCATTTGTGCTCTAAAATGCACCCTACAGCTCTGGCAATATATCTCAGTGTGGTGGGCTGACCCTGGCTGGACACCAGGTGCCCACCAAAGCTGTTCTATCACCTCCCCTCCTCAACTGGATGGGGAGAGAAAATATAATAAAAGGCTCATGGGTCAAGATAAGGATAGGGAGAGATCATTCAGCAATTACCGTCACAGGCAAAACAGACTCAACTCAGGGAAATTAATTTAATTCATTATCAATCAAATCAGAGTTGGGTGATGAAAACCAAATCTTAAAACAACTTCCCCCCACCCCTCCCTTTTTCTAGGATCAACTTCATTACCAATTTCTTCTACCTCCTCCCCCAAAGTGGCACAGGGAATGGGGGTTGTGGTCAGTTCATCACACGTTTTTGCCACTCCTTACTCCTCACACTCTTCCCCTGGTCCAGCGTGGGGTCCCTGCCACGGAAGACAGTCCTCCATGAAATTCTCCAATGTGAGTCCTTTACACAGGTTGCAGTTCTTCACAAACTGCTCCAGTGTGGATCCCTTCCATGGGGTACAATCCTTCAGGAACAGACTTTTCTAGTGTGGGTCCCCCTGCTCCAACGTGGACTCCTCTCTCCACGGGACCACAGGTCCTGCCAGGACCCTGCTCCAGCATGGTCTTCCCATGGGGTCACAGCCTCCTTCAGGCATCCACCTGCTAAGGTGTGGGGTCCTCCATGGGGTGCAGGGTGGATGGATATCGCTCCACCATGCACCTCCATGGGCTGCAGGGAGACAGCCTGCCTCACCATGGTCTTCACAATGGGCTGTAGGGGAGTCTCTGCTCCAGCGCCTGAGGCACCTCCTCCCCCTCCTTGAGACACCTGACCTTGGTGTCTGCAGTTTTTTCTCTTACATATTGTCACCCCTCTCTTCTGGCATCTGCAATTACTGTTGCGCAGTAACTTTTTCCCCCTTCTTAAATATGTTATCACAGAGGTGCAACCACTGTCGCTGATTGCTTGACTTTGGCCTTGGTCCGTCTTGGAGCCAGCTGTCATTGGTTCGATCAGACATAGGGGAATCCCCTGGCACCTCCTCACAGAAGGCCCCCTGCAGCCCCCCTGCTACCAAAGCCTCGCCACACAAACAATGCACTTAGCAATAATAAAACCTCATTTTATTTTATCTAAACATGTATATAACATAGGTGTAATTAGACACATACATATAGTGATGTGTGCAATACATATGTATGCGTGCTTTTATATATGTATCTTTCCAATAAATACAGTAATTACAAGAAACTCTGCAAATTCAATATATAGAGTTTTGGTAAGATTTTCAGAACAATTTTCCCAGTATTTGTGTGTTTCTTTGTGGTATTCTTTGGCCACTGGGAAGAAGCTGTTCCCTAGAGGTGTTTTTGCCAAGGGACTGGTCTGTTATCAGCTCCTCTGAGTGCCCTGAGAAAGAACTGCCGGATCTCATAGTACTGTCCAGGAAAGGGAAGGAAGGACATAATAAGGCAATGAATGTTTCCGCAGCTGGAGATAAGTCAGCAATGATGTTAATATGTACACCCTTGCATGATGTCAGCTCTTAGAGAGCCTGGGAGGATCCCGAGCGTTGGACCCCGTCCCTGTGTGCAGAGTGACCAGCAACACAAAAAGGCCAAGTGCCTCCTGTCAGGACGTCTTTTGCGTCGACATCTGCAAGGAGGGATTCCTTGTGAGCCCTTCAGATTACATGCTGAAATCAGCCCTCCTTTTATCTTGGCCATATCACTTCTCTGTTCTGTCCTCAGTGTCAGCCTGATGGTTTCCTTTCCCTTTAAATCAGAGCTGAAGTGAAGACTGAATATAGGAAACCTCAGATTTCCAATACAAAGGGGTATTACACAAAAATGTTATTTAGCTAAAAACAGTTATAAATCCCATGAAATAATAGGTTGGGTGATCTTATAATCTATTTACACACTTACTCTAACGTTAAATGCTGGGAAAAACTCTTGACAGGCTGCAGAGTAAATAATGAATTCACATGAAAATGTGTTTTTTACAAAGATCTGCTAAAATAAAACAATGAAGGAAAGCTTTTTGCTTCTTTCACAAAAGAAGAGATTTCTGCCTATACTAACATTCCACTTTCACCCTTGTCTTGTGGCTTAACCTTTTCTTAGGCTGTATAAGACAGTCTTTTGTTGAAGCAGATAGTAGAAACCTTTACATCAAAAGATAGTACCATAATAAGATATGGTGCTGTATCTAGCCCTAATTTCTTTCTACTTACCCTTTCTCCCTTTCTTTCCCTCCTGTATTTTCAGTTCTTTTTTTTTTTTTTTTTTTTTTTACCTCTATTGCTGCTGCTTCTCCCACTTTTTTATCACGGCAATGGCTGAACATATAAATTGTACAGGCTAAAAATCTAGCTTTTTCACAACCTTTTTCACTTCTCACCTTTATTTTTCACCCCTCCAAAAAAGAAAGAGAAGGAAAAATACAAACAAAATGGCTTATCTGCCGTGTACATAATACCATAAAATAAACCCAATGGCGAATGCTTTATTCTGGCTACAAACCCCATCCTTCCCTCCCCTTCTCTCCTGTTCTACAAAGATTCTGCACTCACACCTGCAAACAGTAGCAGTAGCACGAAAAAATGTTCTTTTCTCCCATTAACTGTTTTTAAGATATTTCTTGGATAGGTTTTCCCTGTAAGGTAGTGCAGAACACAATTAACGCTACTAATAACTTATGTCGGTTTAGAAAAACTGGAAAGACATCATCTGAGAGCATTAGCTGCGTTTCTCTCCCGTTGTGAAATCCTGCCACAGAACAGTGCAAACAACAGCAAGTGTTTACAGGTGCAAATCCTGCCTGGCCTTCATGCAACGTGTTGTAAATCTGCATGCAGCGGGCCTTTTCCTTCTAGAGGTCTTGGCATATTGCTCAGGTGGGAGCAGCTGCCCCCATAGCAGGATGAAATGCCTTACAGACTGCTCCATTTGTTCCTGTGTTTTATGGGCAGAATATATCTCTGAGGCTTCAGCTTGAGACAGGGAGATAAGGATGGATGGTGCAAGGTAAGGTTCCCAGGGCCTGGAGGAAGACGTGTGTGTGGGGCTGGAACCAGAGCACCAGCCAGAACCACCCCTGCAACACCAGCCAGGTGAGGTGGCCTGACTTCTCCCTGCTACCTGATTCCAGCCCCTTGACAAGCAAAGCTAGTTGAAGAAACTTTGTAGTGCTGTAGAAGAGCTGAAATAACACCCTTTTTGTTAGTGAAAATTTATGGGTATAATGTGTGTAAAGATATATTTTAAATACTTTCCCGATTTTCTGTCTTCGTACGGTTTGAAAAGCTGCCCTCCAAAAAGGCTCATATGATCTTTCATTGCTTAGGTGCGCTTGACTGCTGCCCTCTCGAAGTAGACACGTTTAAAATTTGGAAAGTCAGCATATGGTTGCGTGTCTGTTTGTTCATGGTGTCTCTGGCTTCAGTGTCTCTACAAAGAGTCAACTGGAAGCAGAGAAGAGCAGCAGCAAAATATCACCTTCCTAGCTGTAGCCGAGTGGTAAATGATTTTCATTTTATTTCATACTTTTTCTTACATGCTCATCCTGCGCGTACGCCCACCTGGCCTATACCAGCAGCCACCAGGATCTGTCCCTCCAGTTGTCTCTGCGATGGTTTTCCCTCATTTGAAGCAAAAGTTGCTCCTCCCTTTCCAGATCTTCCTTGTCGTTGATTACATACTCCTCAACTTACCTGGTCATCACATGCTTTTATATCGTATATATTTTTTTCTCAGCTTACAGTAAAGTATCTATTACCTGTAATTGGAAAATGGAACCTCTTCCAGCTGTGGGTAGCTTATATAGCCAAGATACGTTTTGCATGTAAATGGAGGACATTACATGTCAATTGAATTGAAAAGTGACTCTTAAAACTCTGTTTACCTTTTATTAAGTTTCATAATGATTATGCCCTATGCCTAAATTAAGTTCAGAAGCGTTTCATTTTCATTTTTGGTTTATCTTGTTATGTAGTCTTATTTAGCTAATTAATGTTTTTTTGGCATTCCTAACAATACTTTCTCATGCAGATTATATTGAAAAATGAAAACAAGAAAATTTCAATTAGAGATGATTAACCTTCTTTGCCTATTATTTACTTCATTGAGCTAAATTTACATATTTTGGGGATTTTTACCTTTAAGCAAGAATAGATAATTTGTGACTGTAATCATAAACTTGTTATTTTTGTCACATTGGTTTAAATCAAGAATGATGCTATGTAAAATATTGGGCTTATCTTTCTGGTTTTTATGTTGGAGTAGCTATATACAAAATTTGTAGAGCTTTGCAGATTATCACTTAAGGGTGTGTAAATCTCTTGATGATTTGTGCTTTATCCAATTCTCCATGGTACTTCAAACAGGAATTAAAGCGGTCTCAGCCCTGGACCCGTGTCTATGTTGTAGTCGGTGGCATCATTAGTTGACTAGAGTAATAAGCTCCTCTAACAGAGACTTGAGGTCATTGTCGTTGCGATATTGAGATGAACTTGGGACTCTGAATTGTACTTCCTGAACTTGGTATCTGGATTTAGATTATGAGGGAGGAAGACGTAACTGTAAGAAAGTGTAGTTTACGTTGTATCCAAACATTTTTCTTGCAGTTTGAGTTTAACCAGATTCAGTACTAGTTACAGATCCGAACTTTTAAATTTTGGCCTGTTTCTTGCCATGCAGCATGCAGAGATGCCACCTAGGATATTTAGGGAAGCTAAAGGCCAGGGCCTAGAGAGGAGGTGAAACAACTTGCTGTTGTTGTTGTTGTCGTCGTCGTCATCGTCATGAAAATTTCTTCCCACAGCTGAGGTTTGTAATTGCTTTTATATCTGGACTTATAACCTTCTAATTATGTTTCCGTGTTTTTTTTCTTTGTCTTAATTTAGTCTTCTTTTGTCTGTAAGATTGTTTACATTAGAAAACATCATGTTACCTTCTAATTTGTACTCTTCCCTTTAAAAGTAAGTCCACTTGATATGAATGGTAGTTCATGTGAACATTCCTGTTTACATATTCTTCCAGTCAAAATGAGAAAGAAGGAAGATACACTGAGTTGAAGAAAGGAGCCTAAGCTTTTGAATCTGATGTTTTAAGAGATCTATTCCGCTGTCTGAGCATGAAGCTTTCAGATTTAAAAAAAAAAAAAAAAAAAAAAAAAAAAACACAAAAATAAACCATCAATGTCTAAACATAGGCTAACTTTATAGCAAAACAGGATCCAGTTTGCTCATTCTGAGAGTGTGATATTTTAAAAGACGTGAAGAGTTCATTTGGATATGTTTCTGCATTATTCTTGCTGTGTCTTGATTCTTTTTCTTTGAAAATTTCAATATGCCTATCTGATAAAAAAAATAAAATAAAAATGGGACCGGTTCATTTAGACATCAGGCGACTGGGTTTAGGTTTTTGGATGAGCTGATGTGCTGAATAGGTGACAGTAAGATCTCAGTAGGGACATCTTTTGAAGCCATATCGATTGAAACATTTGAATCAAGATTGAACAAAATTTTGGTAAATACCCAGTGCAGAAGATTTCTAAATTAGTTAGTTTCTCCTTCAGAGGAAGCTGTTGTTTTAACCTACACAAAGTTATAATTGTTATATGGATTTATTTTCTTCTAAATTAAAACTAAGCGCTTCAGGAGAGTTCATGTTAGTCTCCTTGAAATTGGAATGAATTTGTCAAAACGTAAAGCAGAGGGAAACACACTTTTGGAATAGAAGAGGCATCCAGTATGGTATCACACTGGTAGTTTATATATTCCATGGAAATCATAGCTGTTAACTGAACATACCAGGCATCAGATCAGCCATCTAATGTCTTACACTTCAAAAAGAAATCTCTGTGCTGTTTCTGTGAATGAAGCTACTGTGGTTAGCCAAGGGGTGTACACTGTATACATAGATAGATATATATATATGTGTCTGCGTGTGTATGTTTAGAATTCCTTCCAGTTGGGGAGAATTTAGTTGCAAATATTTCCACAAGTCTTCCTTCCAGGCAGTGGCAGTAGCACACACGCACACTAGTCAGAGTGCTGCAAAGTCACTTTGGTTTTGTCCCAGCTTGGGGTAGCCTCTGACCACCAAAATGATGCACCTGAAAATGGTGTAGCTGATGCAGTCACTTACTTTACCATAAGCATCTGTTTACTTAAGGCGCTCCAGCGGTATAGAGGTACTTTCAGATCACATCTTCAGGAAAGTCCTTTTCATCTTCCTAATGACTTGTAACATTGCTCGTACTCTTCTGGAGTGATTTTCTGTAGCCTTCATCATCTCCTTAAATGTTAATATTTTCATTTTTCCCTTGATAGCTTATCTCCAAATCTAGTAAAAGTTCACTTTATGTATTTCCTCCTTTTTCTTCCAAAACTGTTTTTAAACCATGCTTTTACATTATCCTTTTGATTCCCTATTTCCATTTTTTAGATTTTGTTTAATTCCCTAAAATGTCAGCTCAGTTCACCTGCCTTCTATAACACCTCTTGCTTTAATCTAAATCTTTACTCTCCAAGTGGCTACTGCCTCTCTAGCTGTTTTTTTTTCCTTTTTCGTATCCCAAGTTCCTTCTCTCTTGGAGCTGTGCAGTCAGTCATATTCTCAGCTTTTCTATCAGCTGACCTCTACATGATCATTATTGTCATTGGATTCTCTACGTATTTTTCAGGTTTCTAATATTTACGCTTATAAAACTGAAGCTACTTCAGAGGAAGCATCTTCTGTCCTGTAGTATGTACTGAGGCTGAAATTCTTGTTACTCTATTACATTATTTCTTAGGCTTTATATCAAAGCATGTAGCCAGAGTAGCCTGACCATACAAGAGCAGCTAAAAAGCTGGGGAAAAAAGTTCTCATAAATGAAATTGTTCCAGAACCTGACAGCCAGAAGTAAAGCATGTATATCTATGCCAGGTCTTGTATCTGGCAAGTTTATGATCTCTGTAAATCTTTTATTTTGAGTTTGACAGAATATATGAACTGCTGTAGTAAATTACACACTTTATAATCTCTAGAAATACTTAATTTCAGGGATCACAGATTTTAAAGGATCCATGAGGAAAGCAGCTGAATTAGTATTTTACGTGACTCTCTTGCATCCATTACTATTGGGTCTTGTAATTTCTTTTAAAAAATAGCTGTAACTCCTGAGGTCACTTGTTCATTGGTCTTGACAGACATTGGTAAATTAAGGTTTTATTAGAAAAACAGCTTTCCCTGGTACTTGCAACTCTTGCCAATTCCACCACTCTGTGCAGATAGCTTATGAGTTCTAGGTAATCAAAGGTTGTCCAGTGCAACAGTCACAGACCGCGTAACAATCACAGGCTGAGTCATGAAATCCAAACTGGAGTCTTTCGGAGCTCTTTCAAATTGCGCTGATCGGACTTGTTTGTTTGCTTGTTTGTTTGTGTGTTTGTTTTAAATCAGTGAGACTGGTAGCTAATGCTCAACTTGTAAAAGTTCTAGTGGTACAACTGAGGCATGCTGTAATCTCTCTGAGAGAAAGATCTGAAGTTCACGTGGGATAGTCAAACACTTTGATCTGACAATCTGTTATTCACTGTGAATATTTGGGGATGCTTCTGTGTGATGATTATCAGTGTAACATTTGGGTGACACAAGTATACATTAATACTTTTATTTTTACAGTTTACAGTAGAATAGGTAAGTGCTACTGTACTCATTTTTGAATTATGTGAACTGTGTAGATGAAATGAGATGCTCCAGGACTTACAAGAAAGCCTTTGGTGGGGCTGGGAATCAAACCTTGCTCTTTCCAAGTTCTCCTCCTCATGGGACCCTGTTAAAACTATGTGAGCAGCACGCAGGCATGTGCCCAAAGGCAGTCAGCTGTAGAAACTGAGCCCGAGGAAGTAAGAAGAGGCTGCAACCACGGGCATGTTTTCTCTTTTAATACAGCGTAGAAATTCCTCTCTGAATTCTTCCTGACAGGTGTCAGCAGCAGGAATCAGCTACCTTCTTTCATATGTCATTTCTAGAAGAATGTAAATGCTTTGTCCAAACTCACTCACAAGTCTCTATTCATTCCCAGGTTTTAGGAGCTTTAAAAATCTGACAGTTACCTTGAAACAGTTTTTTCTTCCTACTTGATAAAACTTGTTGCCTCTTGTTTTACTTAAATTGAAAAATAACACAAGCCAAGCGGTGCGTTATGGATGGCACAGCCGTTCCTACAGCCCTGGTTTTAGCTGTGCTGCTCGTCTGCACAGGACACTTCGCCCCCACCAGAGTTTCCTCCCTCTGGTCCAAGTAGGCTCAGAAGTAGGCAGGTTGTTCCTCCTTCTCTGGACCCAACTTCAGATTAGCAGCACTCGTATGGAATTCCACCTCCTGCGTACAACCACCTGTTTCAGTTTCATGAAATGAGCTCTATCGGTGAAGCTGATGCCTCATGTGGTCTACCCAGAACCTGTCACTTCGCTGCTGATCATGTTTGGAAGAACCCAACCCTCCCAAAGAAATCACAAGTCTCTGGAAGAAACTAGAGGCCCAGAGCAAAATGTGATTGCTGACTAAATTTCCCCCTTTTCCAGGAGACCCCCTGGGTTTTGCACTGTCCAACACAGTTGACCACTAACAGGGGATGTTTGCTCATTTTTTATAGGTGTATCACTAATAAAGCCATATTAAGAAGCTATTTTTACTCACAGAATTGTATCATATGCTCCAAATAAAGTGTGACAGCATGTACTTCAGTAAAAAAATCATAATTAAAATAAATTAGTCCTGCCAAGAGAGGAACTTTTTCTTTGTTCCATGGAGGAAAGCAGCCAGTTGTTCTGGGGCTTATGTTTCTCCTCTTGCATTCACAGAGGAAATCTGTTTGTATTTATTACATCTGTCTTCTTCCTCTGTATCCCTTAGGAAATATCTTTTTGAAGACTAGGAAAAAATAAAACTAAATATGGCACAATAATACCCCGTTTAAGCTCAACACAGTAATTTTTATCTATTATCTAGCATATATTATTTTAAATACCAGAAAAATTATACCCTAGAATGAGCTGCGCTGCACATTGAGTTTTAATCTCCTTCTCCCTAGCAACCATCAAAAGGAACAATAAGGGCAATAAATAGCCAAATAGGGCATCAAAAATGAATAAAAATAGTGTCTCTGCTGGGGAAAATAGATCTTTAATCACTTTTCCTCTGATGTCCCTAAAATTGAAGGCTAGAACAATAAAGAGTTTGAAAGACCAGTTTCAAAATAGCCTCAGAAATGGTCTTAGTCTCCAGAACAATAGGTCTTTTCTAAAATAAACATGATAATGCCCAGGGGATCCTGCTGACTTCAGGAAGTTCAAAAGACATCCATGCTCCAACACACAGAGAAAGAAGCAGCAGCAACATCAGGCTGTGTCTTCACTGGAAAAAAAAAAAGGGGGTGTCTTTACGATGTATTAAATACATTGAGATGACAGTGGTGTTGCTTTACTATAGCAGTGGAGGAAAGAGTAAGGTAGTTTTAGCTTTGTCATAGGCAATTTGAGGTCAGCCTTAAGCTGAGGTACAAAGCCAACCTTGATGAGGCTTAATAATTGCTTAAAGTTGGGATTTTTAAAGAGATGTAATGGCCATCCCAAGTTATTTATTTAAATGTAAAACGTCAATGATTTCCCCACATCCGTGGGAAGTCAAGCCTGAATATGTCATACACCAGCAAGCTGGCTGCAATCCCACAGCCAGGAATTAAAACTGCAGCTGCTCTGATTTTCAGTGTCTAACACAGGTTGCATTAAAATAAGGTAAATAACGGTCTGGATTTCAGTGCAGGCTCAAAGGGTGGGGTTTGTATTTCCAAGGGTCAGTCTCCAATTGAGAGGTCTGCTTGTAGTTGAAGATGTCTGCGTTTGGATAAATGAATGGTAATCTAGATAGTTCTCTGCTCGCTACGCTCTGCAAGGGAGCTGAAGCATGTTTCAGAGGTATACTTCAACACTACAGCTGTCTGTGTTGGGGGAGTGAAATCCCATCCCCAGCAGCCCTTTTAGGTGGAAAGAGCAGACAACCAGTACTACGCCCGAATACGTTGAATTTTAGACTTAATTTTGCTAAACGTGAGAGCAATAGGAAGTAGTTAAGTGCTACATATCACTCTGACTTGGCTATGGAAGGAGCCAGGAAAACAAGTTAGTTGGCTAGCATCACATGGCCCAAACATATGCTACTTCTCCAAGTGAACAGTAGATTTACAGATATTATTTTCCACTCTGATAAACTGACCATGGTGCTGTGCCTCCTAAAAGTTTAACTGTTCAGTCCCTCAGACTGCTGACTTTTTTTTTTTTCAGAAGGGCTCATCTAACATTTCATAGAAGTCCGTGGAAGCTTTGTCTGTGACTTACGACAGGAGCTTTTCAAAACCCCACTCCCAAGAGCTCTGACTTATACCTGGCAGTGAAGCCTTGCATCAATTCAAAGATATGAGGGTACAGTTTATTCTTCATTAATGATCCAAGGCTATTGTCTGCCTAAATGCGCTATTCATTGTGAGGGCTCTGTCCTAGTCTATGGGTGGGAATTGATGTTGCAGTTAACTGCGCAGGTTACCTGGGCCATCAGTCCAATCCGAATCCGCTGCGTCATTGTGCTTCAGCCCACACCAGGGAGGACAAAGTTTTCAAAAGCCTGCAATGGGAGCTGGGCTCTAGTTGCAGCTTGAGTAATTTTTTTGCTTGCGTCAGTAATTTTTATCTCCTGTTTGTTTTGTTGCTTTTTTTAATTCTTTAAATTTAAAAATAAATGAGTCAGTAGGTTAGTGATAGTACAGTCAAAAATTAATTAGGACTTCATGTTTATTAAGAAATACAGCGGACAGAAAAATCACTGTCATTACTTTCAAAACAAAAAATTCTGGTTTGAAAGATTCTGTGACTTTTAAGGGATTTCTTACCCTTAAAATAATGTTGAATTAAAAATATCTTTAAGGAGAAATGTTTCACCAAAGGCAATTTTATATTATTGTTTTATTCTGGCTTGCTTTTTAGAGAGATCCAAAGCTTTCCAGTAGGATTAAAAGTATAAATAAACCCCAGAATTGTAATTTTTAGTTCATTTTTTTTCTAGAATCTGCTCTCATTTATTGTTCTGAACTCAAGGCACTTTTTGTTTCTTAGTTTTTAATTTAGTCTTGCAAGTTCAGCAGAGAAAGCTGGCACAGAGAGCTCTCTTAGACTGTCCTTTTGCCCATGTGGGTAACTTGATGAGTTAGCATGTGCATTTACATTAGGAGGTGTGACCCTCAACGTTTTCTGAGGAAAACCTGTGCAATGCAGTAAAAGGCACTGCTGGGAGATGTTTGCTTATCTTTTATTACCCCAAATTTGCTTTTTGTTATGATCACTCAGTTATTACTAATTTTTGTCCATTAAGTGAAAGTAATTTCTCTCCCGTTTCACTGCTTGTGACATTCCAATACGTCAAGTTGATTTTCATACGCCCTTTCACCATAACCTTAATTTAACCAGGCATTAATCTTTTGGTCTGTACCCATAAATCTCAATGCCCTGTTCTTTAGTAATTTGCTCTTCTTTTCTGTAAATTCCCTGTATTTTTTTTGTGATACAGGTTTTTCAGAATTGGGAGCACAAAATTTTAGATCATCTCATTCAATGGATCTTTCTTATATCTCACATTGGTGTTAAATAATTCCATATTCTTTGTTTTGCCGTAGAACATTATCTGTCCTGTAGGGTTAAAAGGGTTTCTTGTTTTCTTTTTTTTAGCATTGGATACTCGTGACACAGAATAGGTCCTGCTGACAGAATCCAGCATGGTCTCCAACTGGAAACCATTACGATAGGGGAACTTCTCTCACCTCCAACAGTCACTGAGTGGTGAAGCAGACACACTACACTTGCTCTTGGAGAGCGTGCTGTCCCCTGCACATCACTTTGCATCACTTCTATCTGTACAAACCACTGCAAACGTGGAAGGCCACTATATGTTATCTATATTTTTAGCTACCTGGAGACACTCCCTGTTTAGATAGCTGCGCATGGAAATCAGCAATACCACCTATGTTTCAACTGAACATCATTGCTGTTCCAGAGGCAAAATTTTGTTATGTTTTCCTTCAAATAAATTGATTAGAAACATATAAGACATATAAACGCATAATTGGTTTTACCATTTGAAGACTGGGTTTTTTAGGTAGGTTTCTGAAACAAAGACGTTACTGTGCACAACCTTTGCAATCAAATCTTTACAGCTACACTTACAAAGAGGAAGTTTGCTAAAACAAATGGAAAAAAATGTTCAGATTTTTACTCAAATTTAACCTTTCTTCGCTTTTGTGAATCATTTGCAGGCAGAACTGAATTTCTGTAAACTTGTCTGTTACTAAAGATCGTGTCAGAAACCACTTCTGTGTATGTACTGTAGCTCTCTGGCAGCAATTTATGTTCAGAAAAAGGGAAATTTTAAAGATTTTAGTGTGACTGCTTCACTGTGGGAATATATAAATGCTTCTAAGTACATCAGTGACCATGCTCTTTGATGCACACAGGGAACTTGTTACAAATGCCTTCTCTCTTCTTAGCCCTTCAGGCAATTCAGACTTCTATTTTTCTCACCAAGCACACACTTCTGGCAGGAGCTATCCGCTCTCTTGGAAATGATCCTTCGGCAGTCACATCTTCTAGTCTTCGCCTCTTCTTTTCCTCTTGCCTTTTTCAAAAGTCAGTTTTACCTTTGAGGAAAAGATGTCCATCTGGCTAGCTAACCCCACCTAAAGCATTCACGTTTTATCCTCCTTTTCCTCCCTCATAAGCATCAGTAGCACAGGGCTTCTTTGCATATGGATTTGGAGATGTTTAAAAAGCTAGGAGGGAAGAGGATGATTTCAGACAGGTTCTGCTGAAGAAGAAGGATTTTTCTACGAATATTGCAGGAGAGCAGCCCCGACACCAGGCAGCAAAGTCAGAGCTTTTGTGGAACCGGAGGAGTTTCCTTTCCACTAACGGCTTCCTACAGTCCTGTTGAAATGGTCAGTACGATGGAGCAATCAGGGCAGACAGATGCCCAGTGACTCCCAGAGCCGTGATTTTGTTTTCATCTAAAGAGATAAAAAGCAATACTGGCTGATACAGCAAGGTCTTTGGAGCCTTTCTTAGCAGGATACGTCTTTCTATGCTTTGCTCCTAAGCGCTCAGTATCCCATGGCAACCTCTTTTCTTCAGGGAGCTTTAGATTTTGACATATCATTAATACATGAGTTCAGGAAGCAAAGCTGCAAACCTGGAGATTGGTTCATGGATTTAGCTGAGGTAAATAGCAAGGAAATTTAAAGGCAGGCCGAAATCAATTTTATGGTCCTTCCTTTGGGATTAATACCTAAATTTGTTTGCCTGGTAATGAAGAAAAGTTATCAATTGCAGGAGGTTGCAGGTGCAGGTAAAAATTTTAGAAGGGTTTTTTTTTAAAAAAAAAAACCTGCAAGATAACAAGGCCAAACATTTTTTAAAACTAATGTATTTTACAGCATCATCTGCTGATTGAAAAAGAGGGCTAGTGAAATTCACTTGGTATTGCACAATGTCTGACCGCAGAATAGATATTAATGAGAAGGCAACAAGACTACTGGGGAAAAAATAGGCTGGAGTATAAACTTCATATGTTCATGTCTACTTCAGCATCTGACAGACTGAAACACTATGTGGCAATTACAGACTGCCTCAGTTCATCCTTTCGGTGTGCTGAGTCTCCAGCCAGTGGAAGGCAGTTGTTCACTTTTTTGCCTCCCAGTTGCTCTAGGAGAGGCGTTTGCAAGGTATGAGACTCTCATCCGCAAGCTGAGAAAGACGATATGGATCTTTCACATCCGTGAAAGATGATACAGAGATGACAGGAAGCAAACACTGCGTGTGCTGACGGTACTATTCAGGATCATGTTATCATTCACTGACTCACCTCTACCTTTAATTTCTGTCAGGCACAAAATATGATGATTCTGCAACAAAGTCCAGGTCCCCTTTCCTCTGGAGTGCACGCGGCCTTGTTTAGCAAGAAAAATACAAGTGTTTTAGCATTGCCAAGTGCTTATTGCCTGACCATGATAGGCTTATATCAATATTTGGTTTGTATAGGGAAGAAGGATGCATGGATGAGAGTATGGAACCAGATTCTTCCAGTTTTACTTATGAGATGTGGGATCTTATTTCCCCAGATGTTATTGCCCCCAAGATGCTCGTTGGTTTAACTGACGGCAATTTCTGAAGTAAAGGCCAGATCCACAAAGGCATACAGGGAGATAAAATACATGTACGAATTTTGTCCTGAGCTGTCTTTCGGTGCAGTTTTCCAAAAGGGGCTTCAGATTTAAGAAATAGTTGTTTGTGGTTGTGGGTGGAAGGAAACTCTGACAGGAAGGAACTCAGCGACTTCCAAAATTAATACCTCATATAATAATTTCCTAAGGGATTGGTAAAAGCTCATTTATTCCAGAGTAGACATGAAAAGCAACATGTGTACTTTATCTGGAGAAAACAGATGATAGGTTGTATAAATTCTCTACTCTTGTATTTTATTTTACCATTACTAAAACAGAGTAAGGTGTCTGAATGAATTTTCAAAAGACATACTTATTCTGCTCATACTTTATTGCAAATAGATGTCTGAAGTTGCTCATCTAGTAATTCAAGGTGCTGCTTCGTCGTTTGTGATTAATAGTTTAAATGTAAAATTATGATCGTTTGTGTTGACATAGTAACTTCAGTTAGGAGGTAGCATTAGCAAAGACCATTCTGTCTGAATGCAGTTTAGCTGCAGAACATCTGAGAAATGGTTAAATAGCATTTCAGATACTGAACTTTCTAAATTAGATCTGACATTTTGCATTAGTGCTTCATCCTTAGATTTTCTAAATGCATCTAGAAGATTTTGGGACAGAAATGTCATCATTTGTTCTGATCACTTGCCCAGTGTAATTTTCCTTAGGACAAAATAACGTTTTAGACAGTAACACAGTCAATTTGTCCATGTCCAGCCTGAAATTTCAACTTTAAGATATTAGAGAAAGATGACAGTGTGCTACTTGCTGGAGTGTTCAAGAAGCCTGTTAGCAAAAAAATAACAACAATTAAAAAAAAACTACCAAGGAATATCTGTATGGAAAGCCTTACCTAAACTACAGTACGTTTTTATTGAGCCTGAAAAAATTACATGTCCAACCTTAGAGTAATGCCCCTGGCAGATACAAGATCCCTTCTTAAAGCCTGTGGAAATGCTATAGTTCTTCATAAAATGACCATAGCACTTCTTATAGTGGGAAGTGCTGGGCACTTAGGTAGGTGAAAGGCTACGGCTATTTTTTTCTTTAATTCACCGTATCTGCTTAACTATAACTCTGAGACAGTGTTCAGAACATTGAACGGATTTTCTGCCCAATGTCATCTGTTTGTATGGTCACAGCCACAGTTTGCCTTGTTCATCTCTCATACACAAACTTTTAATGATTAAATGGTATGTTACAGTGCTGTTAATTCTGGTATTTTTACTGCAAGACGTGTAGCCATACATTTTCCTAAAATCTGTGGTTCTTGGGAGAAGCCAATAGAAGAAACTTGATAATCTTCATGTTGCAGAGGAAAACGTGAATATATGTCTGGCTGCGTTTTGGATGTTCGAAGTCACATTTAAAACTAGTGTTTGGCTGATAGTTACTGTTCTGTTTGGAGTTGATGATAGAAATGAGATCCTCAACAGCAGGTTGGTGTTTCTAAATGCAACTTTGAGATAAGCAGCAATAGCTACAGTAAGTTGTCACGTGGTGTCCTCAGAACATGAGAAGTGAATTACTCGTGGTGGCTATCTGGTCCAATACTTGCCTTTCTTCCCATGTTTTTCAACAGTTGACTTCTCACTAAGTGGATGGAAATAGATAATTAGGAATCCTTCTGTTCCTTGGGGAATAGCAGTTTTTATGTGCACAAACTGAACACCCGAGCATGACCCAAGGAGGTGTGGGGCATGGAGACTGTGTATTGCTGAGCATGTGTGGAAGATGTGGGTCTAAATGGGGGAAGATTGACTTAGATCTTGACTTAGAAAAATGTACTCTGGTTATGCTTTAATACGCCTCTAATATATGTTTCTCAGATATTTTATTCAGCAGGACTTCCTGCTATTGAAAGATATTTAAATGAAAAAAGGCCCAGAAAAATTGCAACAACTGAACAAAATGAGCATAAGTATGCTAGTTTTGGTTGTCAACCCATCAATTTGAATTGCTTGTACATGAGATGCTTTTTATAAGGGTAGTAACAAGCAACATCCTACAGACCTTGATCGCATTAACATCAAACAATCATCCAGCTACTGGGGAAAAGAGGGGGCAGCTGTCAGTGAGCAGCACACTTTATATTGTGTCTTTTTAAGAGGCAGGTTCCATGTTAGAAACAGCAGAAATAACAACAAAAAAGGGCTTTCAGCTGTGACCAGGCTTAGGTGAACTGACTGGCTGCAGATGGCCTCATAAATAATAAAAGAGATAAGTGATAAAAGCAGCTTCAAATATCCTTTACATACTAAAAGGTGTATACTTGAGTGGGACTTGTCTTTATTTTAGTTTCCCAGCCACAATACATAGCAGAAAATCCCTTGTGGTATCACTGGGAATTTTTAATTTTAAATTAATTTTAAAGGTACTGTAATACGAATACATAAGAGGGGTGAGAATGCTGGTGTGTAATGCATCCTTTTCTTCATCCCTCACCACTCCCTGTCACTGGAGATTCTTAAATAAATGTTGTTACGTGAATATTTTTAATTGATGCTACTTTTCCATTTGGTTGAAAACTGCTTACAGGTTCTGCAAGCAGAATAGAGAGCTGAAGCTTGTTGCTCAGGCAGAAGTTGCAGCTGGAAGATGCAATGTGTCTCTGTACAGATATAGAAAGTGGGAAAGGCTGCTGATGCCAGGTAGCTGTCTTGTTTGGCCCTCCTTCGCTGCCGTGACCCTAGGCCTCAGAAGCTGATCCATTTGGAGCAGTAAAGCAAACATATGACTGTTAATATCTGTTCTGTAGCCCTCCTCCGCTCCCACAGTTTCTCAAGTTCCCTTCCTGTGTCTTTTCTGATACCCCTACAAGGCAAAAGAGAGCATGTGCTGTGTGTGATGAAGCACTTCATCAGCTGGGACTGAATGTCCAGACAGTGGATTCATGTTTTTGTAGCAGCCTGAGGATTGCCGTCTCTCAATTATTTGCAGATTAATGCAAGAGAGCAAAACAGAGTGCTGAGTGTAAAAGTTACCTGCGTTGGTTCTACAGGTCCTTCTGAGCTGTCCTCTGAACTGCTCAGCTGTTACAGGAATTCATAATACTTCTTGTCGCCTGGTGCTCCTCTCCTTGCTGGGCAGCAGCAAGTCCTCAAGAGACGTTTTCTGTCTTTGAGCGTAGGACATGTGGGGGCTTTCCCCATGGACTAATGTACTCATGATCTCTATCTGTGCTTTTTTTTTTAATCCCCAAGTCTGGAGTAAGCTCAGAAGCTAGGCAACAAAACATTTAGAAGTGTTCAACATACCTAAATATTTACATGTGGGGTGGCTGCTATTTTGCGCCTTTAAACATCGTGTGTTCTGCTCAAGCAAATAAGGAGTGTACTTACAGTGCGGAACAGATGAGTGACGTGAGGTGTCCAAGCAGGGTTAATATCTTTCATTAGATCACTAATAAAGTCAGAAAGATGGACAGGCTTTTGGCAGCGTGGTCCCGTATCTATGTCACCTATACAAATGAGTGTGTAATAAGGAGTGTACGTAGCAGGACGTGTTATACCTTAGTTTTACCTTTGTATCCATTGATTTTATTAGGCTGACATTTAAGTGAAGGAAGAATACAGCCCTATTTCTGTCTGAAACAACCATATCATCTAATAACTTCCTTTTTTTGATACCCTCTTCAATTTATATGGCCCCTACCTGGTTTTGCATGTAACAGCACCCCAGTGCAACTTCATAGTTATGAAAGCACGCATACATTTTACAGCCTGTTGACAGGACAAAAAGGTACAATTTTAGCTGTATCCTAGACATGCAGAACCAGAAACCTAAACAGAATTTAGGAAAAAGGAAGTCTTATAGCTATTTTCTTAAATGCACAAGGTTGAAAAAAATAGACTTAGGCTCAAGTGCTGGTTTGGATGGGATACATAGTGTCTTCAGAAAGGCCTTGGCAGTTCGGCCTTTCTCGTACTCTCATATTCTTCAGTGGTCAGTGTCAACTCTATGACCCAGAGCAATGCAAATAGCAAGTAAGAGGTAAATACAGAAGAGAAATAACAAGTGACTTCATGTGTCTAGTCATTTCCGTCTCTCAAAGGTGTGATTGAGCAGGATCATCTTCATGATTCTTCATATTTTTGTAGTATTAGAACAATTGCCACAGAAAGACTTTTAAACTATACTCCATCTGATCCTGCTTTTTTTTTATTTTTTTTTTGTTAAATGATGTTTGCTGTCTCAAACTGTCCGTTAGTTTTGCAGTAAACATTTTTTATGCCTAATCTTTTCAACTCCTTTCTCATTTACCTTCAATGTCTCACAAAGGTCTTTGGAGTGGTTGCAGTTAAACATGCTTATGATTTTTCGGTGTTCAGTAGAAAGAAGACAAGTAGAATGAAAACAGTGATGAAAAATCAATATTACAGTGCTGGACTCCCAAAGATCTATGGACCAGGGAATCAGGAATTCTCTGAAGTGTTGTGCAGACGCTGCACTCCCTCGATGCATGCGTTGTGCCCTGTGGCTTCCTCTAAGAGCTGGATGGGAAGCAAAGCCCGAAGGTCACGTACCCTTGTTCTGCAGGCAGTAGGGTGTTCATCACTGCACCAGGTCTTTGGCTGTGCTGTGTCAGCGCTTCATCACGTTTTGTTTACTTTCCCTGTCTCCCCTACCTGTGTGTGTGGTGGGAAATCTTTTGGAAAAAAAAATAGCTTCGTCTTTCTTACTTTTGTCCTTAATTATGGCAGATGGCAGCTCTGTTTCCGAGCATGCTCTAGCAGACTTTGATTAATGCTTAGTAAGCCTGGTCTTTAAGGCTTTGCTTCCAGTTGTATGGCAGATCCCCATCATTAATTGTTACCATTTGCACTAAAGTCCTTTTGCTGAATTGGTCAAAGTAAATTCCACGGTTAGAGACTTAAAAGTGGAGAGCGTAGCTTTATTTCTTAAATGGCAAAACAGTAGGATCTTTGTATGTATCGCAGGAACTTTTATCTTTTTGTGATAAAATGTGTGAATTTTATGAAATTTAATGAATCACATACTGCAGGTTTAGGGCTAATGTTTTGCACTTATAAAGAAGCATGCCAGAGAAACGGTCCCCAGACCTGCTACGTTGGCATCCCCTTCAGCTTTCACTCAGTGAGGCCAGATGGGCAGTTGTGCTGCAGTAATTGTCTGTACAACAGGACAAGGACCTGAAGTAAATGCTGCACAAATGCTTACTTGACTCAGCAAATTACTCAACACATTAATCCTCCTTCCACGAATTTGACTCCCCTCCCAAACCTTTCTGTACCTTGGAATCGCTGGAGTTGCAGACCTCTTGCTCAAACACACCCAAGCGCTCAGTTTTCAGCACACTTTACTCTTAGCCCGGCTCCACGTTCTTCAGAATTTCCCCCCCAATACCACACGCCATTTATTTTCTGGATAGTTAGGAGATGGTGTTTGTAGCCTCCTGAGTGTCCCCCCTCAAGCTCTGCATGGTGGTAGCTGGAATGTGTAACTTTGTGAAAGTAAAAGTGCAAGCCTGGAAGAAAATTAGGGAGGTTTAGAGGTTTCCCTGTGGTTCACTGGACCTCTAGAATGAGCAAAAGTAATGCCAGTAATATTACCCAGGAGTTCAGTTCTCATCCTTCCCGCCTTAAAGACTCAACTGTTACTGATACTTCGTAAGGCTATGTATCTCTCTGTGGAGTTTAATACCCTGCTTTTTATGACTGATTTTTAGAGAAAACATGAAGTAAATGTCACCAGCTTTCTCTCCCTTCCTCCCCACCAGTTGCTATATTTCTCTACGATGCTCTGTGGCACTGACTGCAAAGCTTAATGTTGACGGACACATGTACGGTCCAAGAAGTGTTTTCCCACTCGTTTTTACTAAAGCTATTTCCATTCAGAGGAATGGGCTGACAGAATTGTCTTTCTGGAGTTCCCTTGAGTTACATGGCAGCTGCCATGGGGAGATGGTCATCATAGAGGAGAGATATATGCAGACTGTTGTAGATCTGTACGTGGGCTCCTCATGCCAGGATTGTGGTGAGCTCGAGCAGTGGTGTCGTTGCTGCTGAGGATTTTGCAAACCGCTCCCAGCTTTCCCTTTGGGATTCATTGCTCAAGGGTTGTCAGGTGCAGTGGAAACCTCCAAGTTTGTGTTTTTCTTACATGCATTCCTACTTCCTAGATGAGTGGGAAGGTATTAATGAGTGGGCTGATGGGGAGTCCCCTCTCCTGGTAGAGTTGCAGAAGGGTCTAAGAATTCAGGACTGAAAACTGTTTGCAACCTTGTGAACAATGCACAAAATGGAAGAAAAACCCAAAAAAAACCCCAAAACATAAGGCATTATGCTTAAAGTGGTGAGGTAAACCAGAGCCATGGTGACTTCCAATGCCAGAAGCTAAATGAGAGAAGTGCAAGAAGCACAGTGTCTCAGGGACGATCGCCCAGTGGATATCCTGACCCATAATTTAATTGGAGGCTGAGCTTGAGGATTGAGCTCTGGGGTGTGCCCTCCCCTGGCTGGGGCATTCGGCAGGGCCAAGTGCAGGTCTCACCCTGACTCTAGTCCAGGAGCAGGACTGGTTCCCCAGGGGCCCAGGGGCTTTGCACAGCTGCGCTGTGAGAATCCCAAATGTGGATCCATATGAAAGATCATAACACCCTGAAGGTATTAAACCATAGCTGCTTGCGGACGACTTTGTCGTCATCAATGATAACAGTTATTTTGACTTTCATAGATGTAAAATCAGAGATTTCACAGCTCTGCAGAAGCCAATCGTGAGCTGCAAGAGAGGTCTGTCTGTGAAATCCCTTTGGGAATCATGATTCCGAGGCAGGGACTTGTATGAACACTGCTATTGAGGAAACAGCACTGCTCACCTGACTCGAATGATTTGGCCTAGATGGGTATAGCACTTCTTAAGTATTTCCTGACGTTTACATTCTTGAAGTATCTGAATAAATTTGAATGTATCCAATTTAATGTGCTTAGTACTTGAGATATCACTGTTTTTCCCTATTCTTAGAGAAACAGTGTATATAATATTTCTGATAATGCATTGTGTCTTAATAAATATACCCGTCCCTCTGCTTCTGGGAAGAGTCTTAAAACTAATGGCAAATCAAATTCTGCTTTTAAGAGGATTTGTATAAATACTTCCATCAAAGTCCAGGACTTAAGTCTGACTTAGTGTCATATAACTAAAAGAATTAAACACAGAACAGCCTGCCTTCTTTCTAAAACTGCATTTATTTTGTTACTTATAAGCTATGTGCTCGTGTGTGCAAGCTAAAAATTATTGGGGAAAAACATAAGGTCAAACAGATTTCTTACGCAGTTCTGAAACTCAGATTCCAGATAAGTCTATAGGGGATTTTAACTGCATATTCAGAGAGTACTGATCTCCAGGTCTCAGTTTTCTATTAGGGATAGGTCAGCTAAAATGGTTTAGACTACCCTGTCATGCCTATATCCATGAAACTTCACATGCATTTCAGATCAAAGAGTTTTGAAACTTGGAAGTATTTAAAAGGTGTTACTTCCCTTGCTCACGGTGCTATTTGCATGTTTGCCTCCAGTTTCGGGCAATCTCTTGGTACTTCAGAAGCAAACTGTTGCAGATCTTCTTTCCATTAAAATGGTGTGGTTTTGTCTTTTATCTCAAAACAAGGAGGGGAACACTACGGGTTGCTGCTGAACAGAAATTCTGTTTACTGGTCAGTTTAAATTAAAATACGGCCGCTTCAGAGTATGTCTCTTCTAACTTCAGACTTAAACATCTTAAGATGGTTAGACCAGAGTGCCAGTCACTTGAATTAATACAGACTGTGAGATGTAATGAAACTATACCGCAAGTAACTTCACATGTGAATCAATGCTTCTAATGCTGTCCTTTTATTATATTTCTCATGTAATAATAACACAGGCTCACTCTAAGAAAATGTCAGTTTGGATGAAATAAGGTATTTCTAAACTGTCCCGTAAAGATATTACGTGAGTAATTAAGCAAAGCTCAATGTCAGAGTGACAGAGGCATTCATGGTGTAATCACTGTGTTGCCTCCTTGCTGAGAGCATTGTCACTGCTGACTTCGTTGCTGAATGTATGTATTCATAATGGAATATTTTCTCATATTTGAGTCTACATATGCAGATGTTCCAAAAAAGAAAATGTTCCGTTGAAGAGTGCAGATTGTTATAGGCTGAAAACTGATTTAAGATTACAGAGTAGGGCTTTTATAATTTATCAGCACGTGTGTCTGTGTATCTTTCGAAGACACAGAAGTCATGCATTCAGCTTGTTGCTTACTAATAATTCCTGTGCTGGACGGAAGTCTTCATGTCACTTTATCTCACAGTATTTTTTCCCTTTCATCTCAACTGAATCCACAGTATTTACATTGCTTGCGTACCATGGAAAAGCCAAGACCTAAATGTTCTAATGAAGTCAGTGAGAGTCCTTCAGAGAACAAGAATTGTGGAATTGGGTTGGTTTTGTTAATAGTTCAGGACAGTGATTTGTATGCCCTGATTGTTGTGTTGTTTGTAGACCTAGGAGAGATCTGGGCTCAGAAATTACAATGAAAGCTCTTGCGTAGTGCAGCTCCAACAGTCGAGTGGGCACAACTGAATGAGTATGTGACACGTTCAGTCAGTTGACAAGCAATTCTCACCACTAGAGGAACCTAGTAAGGACTTGGAGCTCCTCTGCTGCACTTCGGTCAAACCCAGTTGCCTCTTTCTTCCCTTTCAGTTCAAGCCCTGAGAACAACTTCTCAATTCCTAAACAATCCATTCATGGAAGGAGGCAACGCTCCTTAAAATGTGCCTTTCTTATGGTTGTTTTCTGTCCTGCTGGGTTCAGGGAAACATCTGTACCAAGAATCACAACAGGAGGCTGTAAAAGAATAGACTGAGCAATGAGAAATTTGCTGGGACATTTTAATCAATAAAAGGCTGAGGATGCTGAATCAGGCAAGTCGTCAATTGGGGGCGCTTAATTAGGTTCTGTGCAATCATAAGCTACATACAAATTCATTCATATCTGAAAACATAAATTTTAATTTTTGCTATCCATATGTATATCACTTCATCTTAGGAAAATGTATCTGCAGAATAAATTTAATTGAGAAAACTATCTTTAGGAGTTAGTTTCTCTTTTGTGTAGTATCACAAAAAACCACAGGTTTTTTCCCTTGTTCTTTTCATTAAGCATATATAGCTAGCAAGTGATCTGATTAGAGTATATCCTCTTTTGGCTAGTTTGTAGCAATTCAATATGTAATTCAGTATTGCAATTCAGAATAGCACAGAAATTTGAACTCTTGAAAATCAATAAATAGCATACATACAGTGCTTTAACATGATTCCGCAATGATACAAGCTATGCCAAGTGCAAATTAAAACTGTCTCTGTTTTTTACTAGACTGCTGAGAATTTGAAATCAAATTCAAAATTACAGTCCTCTTCTCTGGCAGTGATCCCATGGAGGCATTTGGGGTGCTCAATCCTAGGGTGAGAACCTGTCTCAAAAGTATTGTTCCTTCTCTGATGCAGTTTCTCACTTTTTTTAAATCAAAGTAGATAACCTACCCTTTCTCAAACAAATCCAAGGGCCACCCGAATGTTTATGAAAACAAAAAATGGATGGAGTATTAGTTGCCATATTTAATTAAATTTACAACCAAACAGAAAAAAAAGTTATTGAAGTTGGGGTTAAAAACTGGGTTAAAAACAGGCTGGATGGCCATGCCAAGAGAGTTGTGATTAATGGGGTGAAATCCTCTTGGCGGCCGGTCACCAGGGGTGCCCCTCAGGGCTCAGTTTTGGGGCCGGTTTTGTTTAATATCTTTATCAATGATCTGGATGAGGGGATTGAGTGCACCCTCAATAAGTTTGCAGATGACACCAAGCTAGGTGGGAATGTTGATCTGCTTGAGGGTAGGAAGGCTCTACAGAGGGACCTGGACAGGCTGGATCAACGGGCCAAGGCCAACTGTATGGGGTTTAATAAGGCCAAGTGCCGGGTCCTGCATTTTGGTCACAACAACTCCACAGCAACCCCAAGCAATGCTACAGGCTTGGGGAAGAGTGGCTGGAAAGCTGCCCCCCAGAAAAGGACCTGGGGGTGCTGGTGGACGGCCAGCTTAACATGAGCCAGCAGTGTGCCCAGGTGGCCAGGAAGGCCAACAGCATTCTGGCTTGTATCAGGAATAGCGTGGCCAGCAGGAGTAGGGAAGTGACCGTGCCTCTGTACGTGGTACTGGTGAGGCCTCACCTTGAGTCCTGTGTTCAGTTCTGGGCCCCACTGTACAAGAGGGACATGGAAGTGCTGGAGCATGTCCAGAGGAGAGCTACCAAGCAGGTGAGGGGTCTGGAGACCAAGTCATATGAGGAGAGGCTGAGGGAGCTGGGCATGTTTAGCTTGGAGAAGAGGAGGCTGAGGGGAGACCTCATTGCCCTCTACAACTACCTGAAAGGAGGCTGTAGAGGTGGGTGTTGGCCTCTTCTCCCAAGTGAATAAAGACAGGACCAGAAGAAATGGTCTGAAGTTGCGGCAGGGGAGGTTTAGGTTAGACATTAGGAGGAATTACTTTCCTGAAAGAGTGGTCGGGCCCTGGAACAGCCTGTCCAGGGAGGTGGTTGAGTCACCATCCCTAGAGGTGTTTAAGAAATGTCTAGATGTGGCACTTCAGGGCATGCTCTAGTGGCAGAGATTGTAGGTTGTTTGGTTGGACTCGATGATCTCAAAGGTCCTTTCCAACCATTAAGATTCTATGATTCTTTAAGTTCCTTTACATTTATTTTTATTTCCTAGTTTCTTTTTGTTTACTTGTAATGAACAGGAATGTGCATGCCATTTTTTTAAATCTTTGGTTAAAATCAAAAGGTTTTTTTTATTACTTTTTGGACCAGTTTCCAACATCTCCTGGGTCCCTGGTTGAGTAACATTATTCTACGATATGGGTAAAACGTAGCTGGATGAGACAGAATTTGGGCGAAAATGGTTCTCAACTGAGTTTTCTTAGGAAGTGAGATTGATTGCAGTCTTATCATACCTGCCTCCAGATATGGGCACGTGTCTTTGACACCACTTTTTCTAATGAATATAGAGTGAAATCTATTCTTAGAATCTAAAGAGAGAAAACCTGCTTCTAAACAGGACACCCCCCTGCACTGGGAAGATAGTAAGTTCATGAAAAGCATGTGTCAGATGTTAATCATGTTATTTAATGCACTCTTGGAAAGCATTAGCAGCTTGCTTTGTGATTTTAATTATTTATTTATTTATTACGCAAGTTATTTGAAACTCTAAATATTTAATTAAATTTTTAAAAGAAGTAAAGAAGCTTATAATTGAAAAATCACTGGTGGATCGTACCTCAGTCGGTTCTTATTGCAAACAGTCAAGAATTGTAACCTAAAAGAAAGACTGCTCTCATTTCTCTTTGTATCTGAGTTTCTTCTTGGCCTAAAGTGCCTACTATAGGAAACTGAGCTTCCAATTTTCTCTTTCTGTTCTGCACACAGGTGTAAGGAATAAAGTAGCAATTTAAATAAAATATGTGCCTGTGAACCCTATTCTTTCTGTATGAAAAGCTGGTTGTTACAATCCATAGATGAAATCGGAAATGAATGTGCCGAGTGAACTCTGTTTAATATTTGTGGTCACATACTAGAAAGACTTTAATGGAGTTGCAAACGAGAACAACAAAATAAGTAATTTAAAACCGTGTTTTAAACATTAGCTTTCAGGAAGACTCTAGGAGAGGTCTCCAAATGAGCCTCGCTGCCACGGATAAATCCGTTGCCAAATTCGTCTGTGGCATAGGAATGGTGTCAATTTGTTTGCTATAGGAAATAACGAGTATATTAATCTGAGAATTAGGCTTGTTTGCCTTGTGGTATTAAAATCTGGATGTGTGCACTTAGATGGCACTGTATACAAGACTAGCAATACTAGATTGTACCTACCACTGGATGAAAGGAAGTGAGAACGGGTGTGAGATGCGTCCCTGAGAACTGCCAGAAAATCAAAATTCACCTGGGAGAAGGGAGTGAATTTTTAGAAGCTTGGTTAGAACATGGAGCCAGGAGATTCATCCTTCTTTAGGAAAATGGGAACGGTAGTGCTGTATTATAAAATAAAGCTACTGAGTAGACAGCCCTGCAGACCAGATGCTGACTGCTATGGCTGTTTCCAAATTTTGTATGATAGCATGGAAATTCTGGCACTTGAGTTGGTCCCTGGTAGGTATCTGGAAAATTCCAGTAACATGACTCTGCCTCTGTCAGAAGTTGTCAGAGCACTGGATTTTGTACCTGGACTTGTACAAAGCATTTCATACTGTCCTGCATGGTATCTTTGTCTTTAAATTGGAGAGACATGGATTTGATGGGTGAACCACGCAGTGGATAAGGAGTTGGCTGGATGGTTTTACTCAAAGAATTGCAGTCAACAGCTCAATGTCCAAGTGGTGACAAGTGATGAGTGGCGTTCCTCAGGCATCAGTACTGGGACCAGCACTATTTAACATCATTATTGGCAACACGGACAGTGGGATTGAGTGCACCCTCAGCAAGTTTGCTGACAACACTAAGCTTTGGGGAGTGGCCGACATGCTGGAGGGATGGGATGCCAACCTGGAAAGACTTGAGAGGTGGGCGCATGCGAACATCATAAAGTTCAACTAGGCCAAGTGCAAGGTCCTGCACCTGGGTTGGGGCAATCCCAAGCACAAACACAGTCTGGGCAGAGAATGGATTGAAAGCAGCCCTGCCAAGAAGGACTTGAGGGTACTGGTAGATGAAAAACTGGATGTGAGCCAACAACATGCGCTCGCAGCCCAGGAGGCCAACTATATCCTGGGCTGCGTCAAAAGAAGTGTGGCCAGCAGGTCGAGGGAGGTGATTCTGCTTCTCTGCTCCACTCTGGTGAGATCTCACCTGGAGTACAGCATCCAGCTCTGGGGCCTCCAACATAGGAAGGACATGGACCTGTTGGAGTGAGTCCAGAGGAGGGCCACAAAGATGATGAGAGGGCTGGAGCACCTCTCCTATGAAGACAGGATGAGAGTTGGGGTTGTTCAGCCTGGAGTAGAGAAGGCTCTGAGGAGACCTTATAGCAGCCTTCCAGTACCTAAAGGGGGGCCTACAGAAAAGATAGGGAAGGACTATTTATCGGGGAATGTAGTGATAGGATGAGGGGTAACAGTTTTTATCTGAGAGAGGAGAGATTTAGATTGGATATTAGGAAGAAATTCTTTATTGTGAGGGTGGTGAGACACTGGAACAGGTTGCCCAGAGAGGTGGTGGAGGCTCCATCCCTGGAGATGTTCAAGGCCAGGTTTGATGAGACGAATGCGAAGTTATTCAAGCCACTGGAACAGGTTGCCCAGGGAAGTTGTGGATGCCCCATCCCTGGAGGTGTTCAAGGACAGGTTGGATGGGGCTTTGAGCAACCTGGTGTAGTGAAAGGTGTCCCTGCCCATGGCATCTAGTTTTGGAACTAGATGATCTTTAAGGTCCTTTCCAACCCAAACCATTCTATGATGATTCTATGAAACATAAATGGTAGTAAAACACCTGTAAAAAGGAGTGCCTTTGAACCTTGTGCAGCTACCACTGAAGTGAAACAGTGTGGATGAATGTGTAAAATATGGATGGGGATAACAAATGAAAGATGACACCAGTGTAAATTATTAATGCCTTCACCATTTCTTGATTTCAGAGCTTAGGCAAGTCCTGCTATGGATAGCTTTGTGATTGTAAACTGTTGAAATTGCTCAAGTCCAGAGATTGTTCTTGCATTTTGCTGTTTTCTTTAACACTAGGTAACAGTGAAGTGTGGACAAGTCTTATTAGCAGACAGGCTATTGTTAAAGAAGCTGATGAAAACTCAGTTTGCTTTTGGTTTCTGCAGGAAGGCTTTGAAGTTCTGCTCAGTAGAAATATTACAATGATAGTAGGAGGCAGTGGACTGGTACATCCAAAAAAAGTATTTTTATATCTGCAGAAACTCAAGACGGTTTCTGTAAGAACTTTCTTCCCTCAGAAGGACCACTGCTATATGTGGTGGAATTGAAATGTGTGCTGGTTCAGCCTCCCAGTGCTCTCCTTTGATGTCATTGTGGGTGATGTCTTGTGCCTGTTTGAGGGCTTCTGTGTGGAAAATTATCTATCCAAAACTGGAATGAGATTAACAACTTTGCATAGTCTGAAGAAGAAAATGGTTGCTAGGTATGAACACTTAGCAAAGACTGATGTAAAAACAACCCTCAGTATATATAAGCTCTACTGTTAGCAATAGTACTAACATAATAGTATTTGAACCACTCAGAGAAAATAAATATGGAGTCCTGCTTATAAGGCATATATCAGTGTATTTTACAGTTACCCATTATTTATTGGACACAACAAACTTAAGACACCAGCTTGGCTACTCGCTTGTTCCAGGTCAATACAGGAATGCCTCAGCAGCAAATGGCTGTAGTGTTTTGCTTGTGATAATGAAATTGCATTTTACTGTCTTTTACGCAAGCAGCAGAGGGAAAAAAACATTACCTGTTTTGCCACTGTCTTTCAAATTCTCCATAATAAGGGCGACTCTAACTCTGTGTGGAGTGGAGGGAGTTACTTTATGGGAGACTGGAGGAAACTACTAGCTTGACATCAAAGTTTTGATTTTTATTATAGTTAAAATTCTGGTATAGGTTATCCCCATCTGTCTTTAGGTATTCCTGTGTGCATACTCTTGCTTTTATATAGTCAGTTTAGAAACCAAACTAAAACAAAAATAGTCCTTTTTATTATATAAATAAACCTTACTACTCTGAAGTCATATTCACCCCAGAACTAACATGTCTATTAGAAGTTACTGTTTTACTTATTTTTATAGTTTCCATCTGGTCGCTTCAAAGTCTTCAACAGATTTATCTTCATAATAGACCCTAAAGATAATGAAGAACAAATATTTCCACTGTACAGGTGGGAATTAACTAGACTATCAGAGATATTCGTTCTAGTCTTTTTCCAAGCCCCTGTCACTGTTCTTCTCCTTCTACCCCAACCTCCCACCAGACTAGCAGTGAAGGAGAAAAATCAGAAACTCAGATTCAGTTTCTGCTCTGGAATATAGCTGGCATTTTGGAGGTGCTGCTTTGAATCTGTAATATTCAGTATTTTATTTGCAATACAGGAGCAATAGCATTTCCCAGCCACATGTAAGAACGTAAAAAAAGTACTCGAGAGTTTGTGATGAAGAGCACAAGTAACTTTTACAATGAGACTCAAATAAGCTTATAACTATGTTAAATTTTGTTCTTTCCCTGTATTTAAGTGCAGCAGCTTCCTCCTCTGTGCTAGGTGATGGTGAAGAGAGGACAGACTCGGTGTCCTCCGTCCTGTACTGCTACAGCTCAGAAGGATGAAGGAGGTTTATCCCCCTCTCTCCCTGTTGGAGCAGTCTGAGTCCTGCAGGGCAGGTGATACGCCAGGTGATAAGTCCAGTCATAGAGAGGAACAGGGAAAGGATGGAGCTCCCTCAGCAGGAACAGAAGGTCCAAGCATTTTAGACAGCTCTGAGAAAACTCTAGTAAGTGCATAAGTGTTTTTCGTAGCAGTAGTTCAGGTTTTCATAGTTTGGCCAACTTTGGGAGGATTTGCATAAGATTAAGAAGCATATTTCTGACACAAAAGCCCACCCAACAGTCTTCCAAATTTCAAGCTACTCTTCCAGTGTATGAGATGCTACAGTTTCTCACTGAATGATCATCTGAATTGTCTGAAATTGCAGACCAATGGGTTGTTCTCTAACCTCATTCACGGAAATGCCTAAACAGTTGTGTCTGAAATTGGGTGATGTGATTATGTATGGGCAATCCAGCTACAGACTGTCAGCAAATGTCAGCCCAGTTGCTTATTTTCCCTTCTTTTCAGAGCTTCATAAGGAGAATTGGCAGGTAGCCCTAATAACTGGGAAAGCTGTGAGTTCTGCCACTGATAATGTTATTGATATAGTTACCAATGTTATTGGCTTTCTAACAATGCATGCTGTCTAAAAATGGCCAGTGCTGTTCATTCTGTGTTTTCAGGATTCAGTGTCGGTTTTTTTTACCTGCTAACCAAAGACCAATCTAAATGATGCCTGACATATAACATCAGGCACACAAATTTATCGTTTACAGGAGTACCAACACTGAAAGTTGAAGGTTTTCATGTGTTTCTCAACTGCTTACTGTTTGTGGGTATGCCAACATTTAATATGGTACGCTGTCGTGATATAGTTTGCTCCTTTATACTGAGATGTACGTGAGAGTTATTCTAGAAAAACACAGGAAAGAAGAGTTTGGCAACTACTGTAAGTGGAAAATTTAAAAGTGATTCAGTTTTTAATTAAGAGAGTCATTCTCTTTCATCTCTCTGCTAGACATGTAATTCTAGCTGGTCCTTCATTAGTACAGCTTTCAGCAGTGTGAAGATAAAGCTGTGTTTAAGAAATTACTTAAGATTCCATTCAGTATGATTTTTGTTTGCTCTCTAAAAATGTCTTGAGTTTTTCAAACTACAAAGTTTTATTGAACATGCCACAAAAAATGTGTTTCTTCTGGATTTTTTTTTTATTTTTCTTTTGGGGCGATGGTGTAGTGTTCCAGAAGCCAGAGCCACTCTGAAACCCTTCAAATAGGCATGATGTCTGCCACACACAGTTATGAATTAATGAAAGAAAGGTTGAGAGCAAATTGTGTTAGCAAAGGTGGAGGTACTATTACATAATTTATTGCAAGCAGTGTTTTGTAAAATTAATATAAAATCTAATGTAGTCTTTAAAGGTTTAATGGGAAAAGATGGATTGCGTCAGATCCACTTTGTTTTGTTTCCTGGTTAGTGAATTCCAACTGACAGCCTAGGAAACCCACACCTCATTACCACATTTCGAAACATCTGTTAAGGAAAATAGATCTGGTTGCCAGAATTCATCTTCCTTCCAGAAGTGCCAACTGTGTGAGCAGGACCATTGCTGCTTAGGCAGAGAAGACCATGTTCAGCTTTGCTGTCATCGGCCCCATTAGGGCCTTATTTGGTTCAGTATGTGTGTAATTAATGGAGGGAAGCTATTCATACAAAGTTATCGTCATTACTGAAACACGAATGCTTCTCTCTTGTATTTAATCTGAGAAATAATCCTTGGGTATCAGCCATATTCATCTTAATTCCACATTTTAACAGCTTTACCTGTTAATGTTACAACTGCGACATCAGAGCTGCTGCTCTGCAGACGAGCTTACATCAGAAAGCAGATGCTGAAGTTGTGTTTTATGTGAAGGGAGAGGGTGTTCCTTTGGCGCATGGTTCTGGGCCAGTGGTTCACACGCTGCTTGTAACAGCGTGCACCGTAACTACCTGCCTCTCAAAATACCTCCTGCAGGAGCAGTACCTCCCTTAATTCTAGTCATTAAAGAATCCAGTAAATCTTTTAAAAGGTACTTTTTTAAGACCAGTGAAATGTTAGCCCTTTATATTTGCACACTTTTTTCTTTTTTTCTAGCCTTGCTTATTCCAAGTCTCTGTGGCCTTAACAGGGATTCAGTTATTGACATGTAAGTAAGTAGAAGATGACGAGGCTCTAGAGAACATTGGCTTTCTACTTATTTCCTCGGGTAGATAGCTGTGTAAGCATACTGTGCCTATGTACCGTTTTCCCTTTCCTAATTAGAACAGCGTGCTCACAAGGAAAACGAAAAGCAAAGCGTTTAGTGCAACTTTCTCCTTATCTGCTAACGAGACAACAACGAACAATGGGGAACAAGGCAGAGCACCCCTGCCGCATAACTGGCCAGCTCTACTAGACTGGCACACCTGCCTTACAAGGTCCCGGGATGGATGGTGCAGGTTTGTGCTGTGAATGTGTTGCAGGGCTGTATTGAGTAGCAGGGCGATGGGTGCTTTCAACTCATCTAAGTACAGGCTGCCACTGCATTAATACCATTGCTGATCATGCAACCATGGGATCAGTTAGATTCAGGGAGGGATCCAGCTGAAAAGTAAGACGGGGATGGGCTTAGTTTTCAAGATGGATCAGTCTTTGGTCGGACTCATCACACTGCTACTCGTTAGCTGGTGCTGGAGAGGGGGAAGGAGAGTAGGACATCAGCACCTGAAATTTTTTCTTGGTGACAGAAGCTTCATGGTACATGAAGGTTAGTTTTCAAGTATTCTTTTCACTTTCTTCCTTTGTATGTATGTATGTATGCGTGCTTTCATAATGCTTTTCTTTTCTCTATTTCCCCTTATACTTTCAACTCTTCCCTGTACTTCTTGATCAGTCATCCTCTGAGTGTGAGTTTATTACATTAGTTCTGCACTTATGTCCAGCCCCTGCTAGACTTAGGGTACCTTTCCTTATACTGCATTTTAAATCCATGCCTGGATACATGGATCACTAGCCCTCTCCTGCCTTTTTTCCACCTGCTTAAAACCCTGCCTCCTGTGCATGGGCATCACCTGCTCTGGAGCCCTCAAGCATTTCCAGGGTCAGCACAGCAAGACAAGTCATGCCTTCACATTGTAATGGGAGTGTATTTGAAGGGGCGAAAGGAAAGCCTTGAACTGACCTAACAGCTTCCCGCAGCCACCAAGAGGGGACCTTATTGCACTTCTTTCCATCCTCTTCCCTGGTTCTCCTGCGCACACAGTTCTGTTCAGTACCTTGGGCCAGCTCTGGCGCCTGTCCAGCCTCTCCTTGGAAAGCTTCATCCCCCTGACCTGTTAGGAAACTCACCCAGCAAAGAGAAGGTAGATGGACCCAGTACAAGGAAAGGAGAGGGGAAGAGAGACCTTGTTCTTTTGGCAGCGGTTTGGTTTGAGTATCCTTATTGCCAGGCTGACCTCACTGCTGGCATCCCATTTGACAAATTATCAGCTGATCGCTGAAGCAGTCAAGTGTGTGACATCTGTATAGATTTGTACCGATTGTTAGCAGATAGACAAGACTAGCCTAGGCTGTAACTGTGCAAATATCGGCGAGGTGTTGTCCTGTTGCTGTTAGGAAAGCTGGTGACACAAGGAGTTGTCAGTAGTCCTTGAAAAGGCCAACATAGTGTGATCCCAAAGTCCCCTGGCCGAGCTCTTAGTGTCCTTCATAAAGTAGTTGCATTGCTCTTTCCTTGCCTTTCCACTTTTTCCTGCTGCTGGCTGAATAATTGCTGCTCCTCTTAACTCAGCCGGTGCTCTGTCAGGTGAAGCACCTGAAGCAGCAAGTGTCCCAATCACAAAGTGGCTTTGTCACAGCACAAGTAGCACTCATCAGTCACTTGTAAATTACTGTCCAAACATCTCCTCTGTGTGTGTGTGGACTCTGCCTTTGCTGTTTGGGTCCAGAGGAGCTGATGCCACCACCACATTTTGAGAGAAGGCGCCTGTGCCTACAAAACAGGTGGGCTGAAGTCAAGGCCTGATTGCGGTGTGCCATGCCACCACGTGCCAGCAGCCTGATTTTCAGATCTCTGTGTTTGAACTTCTGCACCTTTGGTCGCCGCAACCAATCCAGGGGGAGGTTGCTAATCTCAGATTTGCTGTTTGTGTGCAAACCAAGCCTTCTGAATGGTTTAGTATTGTTACGCCGTGTTTCTAGGCCCAGGTTTACGGTTGTTAAAAAAATTTATCCTTTGTTTGTGATCCTCTTCTGAAGGCTTTCCCCCCATGATGCAAAAAAGGACCAGTAATTAACTGCTGCTCCAGCCACGTCCAACACCACAGGAAAAGGACTCCAGTGCACTGCCACAGCTGTTGAATTGCTTTATGGCTTGTTTTGAAGTATTCGTAGAATTTCTCTTTCACTAACATAGGTGAGTTGTATCACCTCTGGCAGCATGTTCAGCATTCAGATATTAAAAGTAGCCAAGACAGGATAATGTTCATACCCCTTTCCTTCTTCTGTATTACTGATGGACACTGTGGCTTGTAACTCTACTGGTGCTTACAATAAAAATGTCATTTTACTACATTTGTGTAAGGCATACAAAATGTATTGTCAGAAGTTGCTTAGAGAAATGTACATTGATGTTATTATAAGATAAATGAAAGAAAGGGAAGCAAGGAGAGAACATGGCTTTTTTTCGTTCTTTTCACTACTCAAATATGGGATGTAGGGTAGATGGCCTGGGGAATGGAATAAGGTGGCAACTTCTAGGTGACCATTCACGTAGAAGAAAGTGTGGTTAAAATGGGCTTGCTGGCTTGCTTAAAAGAAAAAGAAGACATGCTTTTTTGGTTATGGATCTGGAACAGGAAAAGCATGACTTACTAAGGCCCGTGTTTTTCCAAACCCTTTTTTTCCAATAGAAGTCAAGTCTTCATCCCTCTGTGCTTGTGAGAGCAGTTATGCTTTACTTGTCTGCCTATTTGAGTTGAAAATTCTTTTTAGTGACAGCTATCCGTTACTGAACATATTTGTGATTTCCTCACAAACGGGACTCCTGATACAAGAGGGGCCTCTTAGTGAGCCTGCTTTTTAAATAACAAATAGGGCTAATAAAAATCACTCTTACAGAGGATGAATGTGAAGGCTGGTGGAATTTCAATAGCCTGATCTCGGCTGTATCGAAAATGTAGAGAATCTGAATGCTCAGGCACACATCTGAAAAACTGAAGACATCGCTTCCCCACATCAGTGTAGTCCTGGGGACTGGGACTGGTGGTAATTGCTGTTTCTGTCTTTAGGGCATTTTTTTGTTTTCTTGGAATAAAATCCTGGTTTTCATGGTCTCTGCCTCTGTGCCTCAGTCTCACCTTTGAGAATTTTCTCTGCCTTACCCTGTGCAACTCTTAGGAACACGTGGCATGGAAAGCATACTTAGCTGCCATGCTTAGCATGCTCCCATTCACCAAGAATCAGGAAAAGGGCTGTTTGCAAGGGCATGTAGTGATAGGACGAGGGGCAATGGTTTTAAACTAGAGCAGGGCAGGTTTAGATTAGACATTAGGAACAAGTTCTTTACAATGAGGGTGGTGAGACCCTGGAACAGGTTGCCCAGAGAGGTGGTGGAGGCCCCATCCCTGGAGACATTCAAGGCCAGGCTTGATGAGGCTCTGAGCAACCTGATCTAGTTGAAGATGTCCCTGCTTACTGCAGGGGGGTTGGACTAGATGATCTTTAGAGGTCCCTTCCAACCCAACACATTCTATGATCTATGAAAAAAAGGGCTTATATGCAACACCCCAAACTATCTTGGACATATGCTTTGCACCTACAGGTAAGGTGGCAAATTTTGCCGAAGATGATGTTTTCCCTCCCTATCATGGATACTGTTTGATTTCTTGGAGGCTGAACTTCCTGGGAAAATTCCCCCTGATGCTTCCCTTCTTATTTGGATGTCAGACAAAAGTTTGGAAGTAAAATGTTGTTCCTACTTTTTATTTGTTCCCCGTTTCATATTCAAGTTACCTCTCCCTTCTTTTTGCTTCTCTCTCTAAAGGTTGAGAGTGTCTAAAGTAATTTATGCTCCTGCATTTTGAATTTTTCTGAACTGTTTATAATGTGATTGCCAAATCCTTTTGTGACTCAAAGAAACTATAGAGACCCCAAGGGTGTAATATAAAACACTCCGAGTGACTTGAAACAAGAAAAGATTTGGTTTGAACTTACCATCAAGGTTTGACCTTTCTGTAATTTTGTGGGACTGTGAAGGTCTACTGGGACGGAAACATTTTTATTTTTTTTTAAATTCTGTTTGTAATACAGTCAGCACACTAGGGTGCAAGTGCATTCCTGAGTATACTGCAGCTCAGATAATAATAACCCGTATTTCTATGTGTCTAACCTGCAGGTTACCTGCTTGAAAAATAGAATGTCGTTCAGCAGCAGAATGGGTTGTATATGTGTGTGAGTAATGAAAAGAAAAATTTTCTTGGGAGCCTGACTGTTCCTTCTCCCTCAGTAATCCCTCCTTCACCTTCCTTGCCTCTTATTTTGTGTGAGTTATCTGAGGGTGCAACATGTATTTTTAAGGAGTAGTGCTTTTAGAGGTATGTGAGGTTATCTGAGGGCAAGGGCTTTACATATGAAAATACAGTGCTACTAATAAAATTGTCTGAGTTAGTGTTAATCAACTGCAATGAGCTATTACATTCACTTTAAAGAAAAAAAAAAAGCTATTGCTCCCTCCCTCTCTTGGACAGAAAACAGGAGGGTGTTGAATTCCTAGCAGTAGCAAAGAAGAACTACTCTGAGTTAATTTTCATTACCTGCTTAATTACTAATACTCTGTGAAATCATATTTTAACAGCTAGTATTTGTCTGTCCTGTGCAATAAAAGCCACATGATCACACAATACTGTAGAGCACCTGTCAATTAACATACCATAGCGATGTCCATACATTTCCTCCTGTAGAAGTGAAAGGGACTATTTTACTGTTCCTGTTTGTGGGGCAAGTGTTTGTGGAGCCACAAGGAAGTGGGCCTCCATATGGTGGAGCAAAGCAGAGAGCCAACTTACTTTCTTTGGGTATAAGATTTGGCTTTACATCAAAATATATACAGTTTCTGCCAACATAGAATCATAGAATTGCCTAGATTGGAAGGGATCTTTCAGATCATCGAGTCCAAACATCAACCTAACTCTGACAAAAACCATGTCTCTAAGCACTATGTCTACCTGTCTTTTAAATACCTCCAGGGATGGTGACTCAACCACTTCCCTGGGCAGCCTGTTCCAATGTTTAATAACCCTTTCAGTGTAAAAATTTTTCCCAATATCCAATCTAAACTTTCCCTGGTGCAACTTGAGGCCATTTCCTCTTGTCCTATCATCTGTTACTTAGGAGAAGAGGTGACCCCCACCTCACTACAGCCTCCTTTCAGGTAGTTGTAGAGAGCGATAAGGTCTCCCCTCAGCCTCCTCTTCTCCAGGCTGAACACCCCCAGCTCCCTCAGCCGCTCCTCATAAGATTTGTTCTCCAGACCCCTCACCAGCTTCGTTGCCTTTCTATGGACCCACTCCAACACCTCAGTGTCTTTTTTGTAGAGACCCAAAACTGGGCACAATGCTTAAGGTGGGGCCTCATGTTGAGAACTGGATTGGAGTCAGATCCCAGTGGCCTGTGGAAAAATAAAATTTTGCCACTAGTTTCTTGGGAGCAAGATTTATTCCTTGCTAAAGAAAGCAGAGCTGTACTAGGATTCTCTGCAAAATGTTACTGTCTGAGGGATGCTTCAGGGTGTCTCACACCTTGTCTAAGCTCCATGGACCCTCTAAATTTGGATGCTCAAGCTTTTTGTATATCTGAGACCATTAAAATTCAGCAGTATGCACTGTGTGAGAAAATATAAACGTGTTGTAATCTTTTTGCTTTCTCTGGGGAAGTTTTCAAATAGCTTAGGGTTCACGGGGATTGGGCTGTGCTGGATTAAGCTACAGCAATAAGGACATTGCTGTTTCCAGGTGTCCATACACTGAGCAATGAGAGACCAGCAGGTATGTGGTGGAGAAGCAGAAGAGAATGCTGTTCTCCTCAGCATCCTGCTGAGGACTGGTTAAACCCTGCAGCTAAATCAAACAGACTGAGGGTAGTTTAAACTAATGCACTGAACTTGTGAACTTCAGTGTCCAGAGAGCCATTGCTTTTGTTTTTTCATGTTGTTTCTGCTGTCCTTGCTGTGGAGATAGTAATTGCTAAGAGGGTGGGTGTCCTAGAATGTAATATCTTAAGCTTCGGCACTTTAATCCCACAGAATAAGTCTGTGGGAACACTGCAGGAGATCAGATCCACAGTTTAGAAACATTGGTAGACTTGTTTCTTCTGCTCATGAGATCATGACTAAATGTTTATGTCCCTTTTGGGTATGTTTGTTGTTGTTTTAATTTTCACACTGGATATATAACTTAGTGTGCAAATTTTTATGATTGCTTTCTCTTAAAACACATTCAGTGTATTTGCTCTGAATGCAAATGTACAATGCAGAAAATAAGTGCCGTAGTAGACAACAAAACCTATCTATCATTATTTATTCACTCAGCAAAGCTATAAAAACCGTTTACTACATAATAGACCAAAGTTATTCCTTTTGTTCCACCATTTATTTTAACTGAGTTATACCGGGGGTAAATGTGAACCAATAAATCTGTGTAATAGCTCCTCACCTGCTAAGATGTAACACAATTCTAAAATTATTCAGATGCGTTTCAGTTGATGATACGGGACTTTGCTGTCTTTGATTCTTTTATAACTGTCAGATCATGCTTTGTTTAGTTTCATGGAGCCAAATGATGATGGGTTTTATGTTACTGGTTCCGTCGTTGTTATATATCTTTTTATGGTTACTGGCTTGCTCATTAATACAAGATAAAATAAACTGTGAAACTACAGGAACAGCTATACCAAAGATTAGATCAGAAATGGAGAGGAGCCAAACCTTGAACTAAGACATCCTTCTCCGCTCAAACGCAGTAACGGCTGTGATCAGACTCGGAGAAGGAGCTGTAGCCCAGACGTGATTTCGTTATTGTGTGTACTCATGGAATATCCCAGGTACCTGCCACTGAGGTGGGGTCAGTACCGGATGGCAAGAGTTTAGAGGGAAGGCTTGAGGAGTATGCAAACATTAACATAACAGAGATGTAGAAAAGCTTGTGATGCCACTTTATATTGTCTCTGTTTAGTGGGAAGATCGGAAAGGGGATCTATGCCAATGTGCTTGCAAATCCTGGCTGCAGTACATCCTATTCTTTTAGAGCTAGCTAGACACCAGCCATGTGCATGCAAGATGCTGTGATTTTTTTTTTCCTTTACTATGTTCTGGGAAGCAGAGATCCCTAATTTTATCTTCAACCCGTTCAGGAAATCAAAATTATCTTTCTTTTTCCCTGCTAGAAAATTCTGCCAGTGTTCCTGATCCTTACAGACACTGTCCTTGACATAGTCTTTTTTTGGAATTCTTGCCTGGTGTAATAGACACTCCATGAAGCTGGAATGGTATGTGGCAACCAAAAAAAACCCAAACAAACAAACAAAAAACCAACAAACCAAAACACCACTCAATGAGAAAGAAGGACAAAATTTTCCTGTGGGAAACTCTCCCTTTCACAGGTTGTTCAGCATTTCTTTGGAAGACAAAAACAGCTGGCAGTCTGTCAGGTATGGACTGAAATATCTAAATTAATTTTTGTAGGCACCCACAGGTTAGTTCACTAAGGGTTATTTTATTATAATTTTGTTAATCTGTGTATGGCACTTAGCTTAATAAGTTAGGAGGGTACTTTTTTTACAGAGTATTTGATTCAGAGACGAAGCCTCTTTCAGTGGTGAGTCTCCCCACTCAACTTTTGTGAAAGTCATATGTGAATAAACTTAAGCTGAACTATCAGATTTAATACAGAGCGTAGTGCTAACAGTGTTATGTGAACACCAATCCAAACGCAGAAATTCCTCTGACTTGATAGTCCCCGGTGTTACTTTACGCTTTCCAAACCATCGGACCTCAGGACCAATTAGGCAGTCCTTTTGAGTGCGTGAAATTTCAATGGGTTATTGAACCAAACCCCGGATAGTCTGAAAAGCAAAAGTCATCATAACTCTGACATGCCCAAGCCTCCAAACTATACTTCAACGTATAATCTTACTGTAGATAATAAAATCTTACGGGGAATAAATGGAGCCCATTACTTCTTTTTTTCCCCATTGTCAATATGAAATTCTGATGATAGTCACTTTATTGCTCTGCATGAAGCTGCATATATTATTTAACTAGCATGAAAGATTTCCATCTATTCAGCTACGTGGGCAGCTTTCATATGATAAAGTTTTATTCTGGCAGGGGAGTATTGTCAAGCTTTTCTTTGGTTAAGTACGTTAAAAGAAATTCTATAATCTATGTGAGTCTGCATTGTAAAATTCTGGTTTGCTGCCTGGATAGTTATTTCCACTAAAGCTATCAATGCAAGAAATTTTTTCAGTAATCTTTAGCACACATTTGCTATGTAAATCAAATCAGAAGTAGAAGATAAACTCTTGCTAGGGCTTCTGAAAGTGTATGTGTGAAATGGATTTGAAACCAATATTAAGACTAACTTACAGAGTGAAGAGCTTTGCTGTCTTACAAAATCTTGTATATACAGCTGTAAATCTCTAGTTCAGAGCACATTCAGTTTTGGTGTCCTTGCCACTAAAATCATGTCATCGTGAACTATATCAACTAAGGAGTTGGTACTATACTACCAACTCCTTTGGTTTACTAGCATACATTTTATGTTGTTAAAACTAACATTAAGTATTAGAAAAAGATTGATGTGAGATCGGTTTTCTGATAGAAGGATACTGGAGACAAAGGATTTGTTATGTGCCATCCTACTATCAAAAGTTGTCACAGTACCTATTACTTTGGGGATTTGGGCAGGGGAAGTGAACATAAAAGATTTTCATCCCCAGCACTTACTTCAGGTGTGTTCTTGTCTCTTGGGAGAATTAGTAGCATACAATTTTTCAATCTTTATTAAGGCAAGGTAACACTCTGAGGCACTATCACAGTGGAAATGATAAGCAGGAAATATAGAGCTCTGACTGCTTTCCCATAAGTTTCTAGGAGGGAGAACAGTTCACCCTTTTAAAATCCCATACTATGCTCTGGAAAGAAGACGCTGATAATGGGGCAGAAATCCTCATTTTAGTTCTGTTGAGCCCAGGATTCAAATTCACCTTGACTGCAATGAAATGGTACATTTCATCAGATAGACAGGGTTTTTTATGAAAGTTTGAGGAGTTCAAAGGCCTCTGTTCCATTCTTTAATGTCATGGTAGTTGCTTTGGGAGGGCATGGTGGGACAGCTCAATACTTCTCAAGTCTGCTAGAGCTATGGACGAAATAGATTTCGTATATCCTGAGTCCTTTTGCACTCTTTCCTTCATTCTCTTCCAAAGTTACTGATAGTTCAGGAATCTGATACCTTTTTTCAGGATAGTCCCATTGTCACCAAGATGCTTGCATACTTCAGATGGACTGTGCTTACCTCCATCAGATTGTGATCCCTCTCAGCATTGACCATGGTGCAGCTGCTTTTCCATCATTCACTTTTCTGCTTCCTCAGATCAGTTGCATAGCTTCATGGCTGCTTCTGCTCTGTACTGTCTTCAGCCCTCTTCTTGACCACCTCATTTCTTCATTTCTCAACTATGTCCTTGGACTTCTCTTTGTAGGCAGTTCTAGTAGTGCCTGCTGCTTCCTTCTGCTGAGCCCTCACTGATCATGTCTCTGAACTTCTGGTAGCATGTTTTCAGACACTGCAATGTAGGTCTTTGTTTTCCCATATGTGATTAAGTGTCAAACTTTATCTTTAAATGATTACCAAGAAGTAAGGAGAACAATGATGAGTCAGAAGCTCTATAAAACCAGTAGCATAGTAAATTTTAACTGTTCAATGATTTAGAATAATGGGAACAATCATAAAGCCTTTAGTACAAGAATGGTCTTTTTGTTTATAAACACCTGCCGCAATGGGATCTCCCATATCATGACTGTAGTGCCTTGGCTTTTTCTCATTAAAAAATAATAATTTATGAAAATAACATGAGCATTTAAGCTGAAGACTGAGAGTCCATGGAGAAATTGCATTCAGAAGGAATCTTAGCTAGGTAACACACTCCAATCTTGTTTTTCTTCTTCTCGTTTGACATTCTCTTTTGGATTTTATTGGGATGAAATAAGAGACTAAGGTAAAGTTCAGAAAGTTATTGCTGTATTTCTGAAATAGATGCTTATGAGTTACTGCAGAATCTGTTTAGAGACCTGGATTATGGCAATCCGTAGCACTGGCCGAGGAATTGAGGCTTAGCAGAATCTCTGACTTTTCTATAAATGTTGGCCATGTAGCGTAAATTTAACTTCCATACATATCCCTCTATTTCGTAAAATAGAATGGGCAATGGCAAAAATACTTCAAGAATGAGCTACGCTACAGATCATACTGATGACTTAACCACTTTGAACAGTGATGAGGCTACACTGACTACACTCCAGTTTCATTTTCTTCCCTGAGCTTTTCTAGAATGGGAATTAAAACTTTTTAAAGAGCACAGCAGACGTGTCCAAAGGAAGTTTTAGCCTTTCCCCAAGAACTCGTAATTTTACTAAGAAAGTGTAAAGAAGAAAGAGAGGAAGAAAACTCTTCAAAATAATAAAGCACATTTTAAAAGTTTAATTTCACCTCAGAAGAAATATCACAGGCAGCAATAACCGAAAGAGTTTGACTAACACAGCATTAATCAATGTGAAAGAAGACAGAAAGAAAACATCTAAAGAGAGAAATAAACTTAAGATCAAATATATCATTAGTCTTCTCAGTTCTTGGAATGGTCTCAAAGGCAATATTTTCTTCAAGAATTACTGGGAAAATGTAATGGAACATGTAGTCTTATTAACCTTACTTCAGGCTTTTCTTTTTGATGTCAAAATCTGATAATGCTGTGTCAGAAGCATCTGTTACAGGCATGTCCCATTCAGTTCATGACTCCTGGGCATCAAATTTTATGTAATTCCATTTATTATCGGTATCAGCAGCAGAGATAAAATTCAAAGACAACATACTCTTGGAACTCTGCCTTCCCAAACTTCAGGCGTGCACTTAGTAAATCTTGAGAACTACACACGCGATTTTTCTAGGGTCTGAATGAAGAGTATTGTAAAGAGGGTATTGCAGACCATGAAGAAACAAGAAGTAAATATATATATATATATATGTATGTATGTTAAAATTCCTTAGATTGGCCTCTGAAATTTGCCTAATTTACTTCTCATGTAAGTTTTCTGTTCGGTGTCCTATGGTTCTCTTTTATTGTTACGTTTGTGGGTGCACTACTGGCAAGCGGCTATAGATGGAAATCAATAATCATATGAATGCTCAGGAAGCAGCTAAAGGCTGGAGCAGCTGCAGGTCTGGGAAGTGGCCTTTAACATTACAAGGGAGGCAAGATGAGCAAGGAGGAAAGTAATCATGTCTCATCTGACCAACAAAATAGACAAACTGGGAGAAAAACTCTTCTTTCTAGGTTTGAAACAGATGTAATAGCATCTAATGCAGACTAGGAACAATTTCCATTAATTTAAGTTAATTGTACTGTCTAATAAGATAATTTGAAAGACAAAAATAGCTGGCACCTGTGAAGCGGAGGAGTGAAGCGACAGTGGTTATCCTTTCCAAAAGGGACAGGCCGGCAAGCGTGTGTCACTTACAGAACAGCATGTATTAACAAGATCTGGACTTGGGAAAAGTTGTACTGTGCTGTAAAGCGCAACACGCATTCCTTATGGAGGTACACACGTTCCCAGGTATTTTGCAGGCTTGTCTCTTGTAGCCGTATCTTAGTTCTTCTCAGAGGATCAGGACTAAGTCAGAATTGGAGCTCTGTGGTGGTGGAATGGGATTGCTGTCCTCTATTGATCTGCCTTCCTTCTGATGTGTAGATAGTTTATTTTCACACATGCATTTTCTGTGAAGGCAACTTAGTGATAATAAGCACACTGTATTTGGGAACACTGATATAAGGTGAATGAGAGCGCCGAGTCTTTTCCATCCCCATAGTGTATGAAGTATTTACAGCGGTCAGTTTATGTAACTTAAAGCATCTTAAATTCACATACAGTCTCATTCAGAAGCTGTATTCTGTACAGCTTAATCCACATAAAATTGGTCACAAACTGCTTTACCTCTTGCAAGACAGTGTCCATATGCTACTTACGTGAAGGGACTTAACGTTTTTCATTGATTTTTCATTGTTTTCCTTGTTCTCCCATAGAGAAGACCTTAATTTTGTAGTTGAAGATAGTTGTGTGAATCTTTCGTTTTAAAAATAATTATTAGTTCTAAAAGACTAATAAATCAAATTATAACACATACACAAAAACACAAAGAGCAAAGAGCACTGAATATTTTTCACACTGACTGTAAGCTAACTGCAGTTTTGAGACGTATCTACTTGACAGACCCAAGCATCTGCTGATGCTTCTAGCAGGCCCTCCAGGTTTCGCTCTGGTGTAAACTGGATGGTAATTAATGTAAGGAGCCAAAAGCATATGCATAGATCTGTTCTAAATTTGTTTGACCTTGACCTGCAAACTAGTCATGACTAATATAAAAAATCCTTTTTACTGTTGAGCATATATCGCAAGTGAGCAGTTAAGCAGAACATACATTTTTAGAAACCTTGTCTTGTGTCATCTGGGATTAGTATAGGTTTTTATGTCTGTTTGGACAACTAAAAATGGGAAGGCCACTCAGCAAAAGCACGTAACTTTTTGCACAAGGTTTTGTGGGAGAGGCAGCTTCACATTAAAGTGAAATATTATCATTTTGTAGGAGAAGTTTTGCGATTACATTTGAATTTCCGAGCCACTGTAACTCCTCAGCTTTCCTGAAAGGTAAGGTGGAGGAAAGAGAATTTCGCCCCTTAGCATAAGCATGATTTGGACAAATGGGTTATGTCTACATTAGCTTTTTAGTTTGCATCAGGAGGGCATTTTGATGCAAGTCTCCCAACTGTCCCTACCCACTGTGCTTTGGTTTGCAATGTGAGACTATCTCAGAGCATGCGAGCAGTTTTCCTCTGGGAGGAAACTAAGATGGAAGATTTGCTCCAGAGGTGTCCGTAGTGTGTTCCAGTTGTAAATGATCATTTGGTCAATGGAATCAGACCAGGGCTAGTCTGAATTGAAAAGCTGCAAAATGGGCATAATGCAGATGTGGGATCTCCAGTTAGACGTGCTTTGCTCCATGGAGCCACTCTTGATGGTGTGCACAGCTGGATGAGGTAGGGATAGTCCTTGTGATCTCAGGTGTGCAGTTTTTGTCAGTGTTAGGCTGATGGTTGGACTTGATGATCCGAAAGGTCCCTTCCAACCTAGGCAATTCTATGATTGAGTGGGCAGAGATTCCCACGACTTCTGTCTGAGTAATAGAAAATAATTTCCTCCAGTATACACTGGGACAAAGGATGCAGCATTTAAAAAAGATGCGTATAACCTAAGGAAGAGCAAGAAAGATTTACGGTATGGATAATTCAAGGTACATTTCTAAAACACAAATATGTGCTGTAGGGAGCTGCCTGTCCTGGTTTGACATAGACAAATCATTCCAAGCACCGGAGGCATCTGCAGACACCTAATCCTGGATAGTCAGTTCAGCAGAATTAAGAGCTAGTTATTAAGTTTAATCACCAATGTTTATAGAGCAGATTAGTGCTCTTGGATACCACTGATGTAGATATCTGATATACCACCAGTGACGTACCAAGTGAGAAGCTGATTTCTCAAGGCTCATTATGTAATTAGTTCATATTTTTTTTACTGGGTGTTTTTTACTGTAATGTCTTCATATCAGCTGCAAAATCTGTAAAGTAATTTTCACAGATGAATTATCAGAGAGTGCAGAAATTTTGCTGCGCTAATTAAGTGTGAGAAATGTACTCGTTGCATTTGTGAATATGCATGTCATTTCATATGAGGTTGCTTGCAAATGTATTAAAGGAGTTCATGTCGGAAGGTATGTAATGATATTTTGGAAAACTTGCTGTTGTTTTTACTATGTTCCTGTGTTTCTTTTTCTGGAAATATGTTTGGATGCATTATACACATGTGGAATAAATTATTTATTCATATGAGGATAAATTCTGCTACTCCCTCAAGCCTCCAACTAGGAGCATATTGCAAAGGTAGTTCACCAAAATCAGATTAATTACTCATGGACTTGATGCTCTGCTTCTTCTTCAGTCTGTTGATTTGCGCAGCCCTCCCTCCCGCCTGTTCTGCGGGTGGCAGTGGAGAGGGCTACCGAGTCATCTCGTGGTCTCCTGCAGAGCCCACCATGCAGGTGCCCTCAGCAAAGGGGAGTCTTGGGCACCTTCTCAACTCTTGTGCTTTTGGCATAGACCGGGCCAGGAGAGAAAATAAAAGTTTCTCCTTGCAGCTTCTTATGGTAAAGAGGCTTTATTCATCCTCATGGGCAATTTTGGTGTTAAACAATCCAGTCCAGTTACTTGGAAATGTCCAGAGTTACTGCTCCCATCGTTGTGCTGTGATGCAGATGTACAGCATGGACACCAGATGGCCTGTGCCCATCTCTTTCTGCACTTTATTTGTAGAGGGGAAAGGGTGCAGCAGGGCAGAAGGGTAGCCTGTTATGAAGTGGTCTCTGACAAATCCCCTTCAGCTTGACCTCCAAGATGAATGTAATCATGTAGCTTATTTACTCTGAGTTAATAGAGTCGGTGTTTAACATTCATTGTATTTGATTAATGAAGGTTTTGCTGTTCCTTTGCTGAAGGAAAGGACAGATGTGTTTGTGGTCCACTGCTTCCACTTAAACAAACACGAAATCGAGTTTCAAATCTTACTCAAGGACATACTGCATCAAGGGGACAATATATAGCCTTCAGTCTGAAATCAGCTGTCAGAAGCAGAAAGTACTATGTTTTTTTTAATCACAGGTGAGAAAGTAGCTGTCCTTGAGCATCTAGCTTTCCATACCATTGAACACTGTCCAGTGTTCAGAGCCAGTGGGAAGAAGCACAGCCCTGGAAACACAAGGCTGGCTCAGCCTTTGTATTCTTCGTGTTCATCAGCATAACATCCCACATCCCCCGCTTCAGGTTCTCTTTCAGGTGCTCAAAGCCCACAGCAGACGCTGTCTAATCTGAATAACAGCTACCATCTCATCTTTAGTTTGATGTGCAGTACTGACTCTCAGACACTACATGTAATTTCCTGCCATTTACAGCAGCTGAGGTCCTGTATACCAAACGTGCAAACATATTAGTCTATTCTTCCCTTCATCTGCTTTATTTACTGATTTATTATTATTGTTATATTCCACTGGCAAAGTGTCCATATTAAGGATAGGGTAACCATTTAAGTCTTTAAAACTGAGATCGCTTTATATTGTACTAGCTGGCTTCAATTAGATGCCAATACGCTGTACACCTGCCTTTCATTCTCTAACTGTCCACTGTTGCTGTTAGTACATTCCTCCTTTTTTGTTAGTACATTGCTCCTAGAGACAGGAAACAGCTCAGTCACTGTCTGCAAATCTGTCCTCTTGCCATAAGCACAGAAATGTTCTTTTGACACTCAGACTCATTTGCCCATTCAGGGGAAAACCAGGGCAAGAATAGCACAGTTACTTACCATGAGATTGACTTAAAAGAAAGAAACTTGATTTGAAACAATAACGCATGGTTTTGTTTGTGAAAGAACAGGATGATGAAGTGATGTTTTACTAAACATGAAGCATATCTCAAAAGCAAAATCTCTTTTTCATCAGACATGTAGAAGCTTAGTATTGTAGTGTGGAAGCTTCGTACTGTAATAAAATAAGTAGAAATATGCAGTGATTCATGTTGCTAGTGGGCAGATATCCCCATTGGCCACACTTTAAAATCGTACACCAGTGCTCTCTCAAATTTGTTGCTCATCTAGTAAATACAGAGATCATCAATAAAGGAGCAGCTTCAACACTTTTGTTTAAGTTGTTAACTCTAATGAAAGCTCCTTGAACTGAAGAAGTTCTAACTTTGTTTACAAGAACGTAGGCAGTATCCACGATAGTGCCACTACTACTGACTCTTCAGCTGATGGTGCATATAACAAAACATTTTTACATAAATGTTTTCCAGGACAGAGACTCTAGGGTACAATGTGCCGTGCTAAGAAATGTGTGTTACTACTGCTAAAAATATTTAGCTGGAAGTGAAATTTCTTGGCATTTTTCAGGTATGGCTACTAAGGGAAAACCTTGAAAAATAGCAGGATGACTTTGTGCAGGCTTGTGCTGGATGGAGTGACTTACTTTCTGTGCATAGATAGCCTACTAGTCTGTCTGGATAGTCAAGGCCCTACAATGGTGTTCATTTCTCATGCACATCTGGAGACGTGATGGCTTATCCACGTCCAGTATTTCTAGGTCAAGAGATTGGGCAATTAAGCTACCTGAATAATTCCTATCAGTACCAGCTGTTGTCACAGGTTTGGGCTGACACAGGCTTCTGCTATTGTTTGGTCTTATCTCAGCAGAATATTATGCATGTGGTCACATAAGGCTTATGTGGTATACAGCTTCCTCCACGGAGACAAAACCATCACTGGGATTTCCATTGTCATATGTGGCTCTTGAAAGGAAGAAAAAGCTACAAAGCTTTGTCCCATGATACAAAGGCTTTTTTCCTCCTGAAAAGAAATATTATATAAAAGATTTTCCTAGGAAAAAAGTATGACCTACCTCCTAGATGCAGCCAAGGGTTTTCACATCACTTTAAGGGAAATGTGCTTAAACAGTCTTCAATTTATTTCAGTACAGGTGGAAACATGGGATAGACATAACTATACTCTACAAATCATTCTGGTACTTACAAAGATCTTTATCATAGGGAACCAGGTAGAGGACTTTCTGATTCTATCTTTCTTTTTAAAAAAAGCTGACTGTAACTAGCATATTCAAAAATATCCTTGGTGCATTACTGCATTACATATCAAAGTCATCTACCAGCAGAAGAAACTGCCAAAAAATGCAAAACATTGTATGCAGCTTAATTTTCATCAAGAATTTTAATGTGGCAAACATATTTACTACTGCTTCTTCCCACACACCCTCAGAATACCTTTGGAGGAGACCAGATTTTCAGACATATTCAGGCTACCAAGTTATCAGAAGTAGTCATACCAAAGTTATTGTTTCTGGTGTAAATTATTAAAATAAATGGAATAAATGCATCGCTAAAAATACCAGCAAAGGAAGTGGACATACAGATACGCAAATATTCTGGAATCTTCCAGTGATCAGAATTTGAATGAAATTGAAGAAAGTATGGGAAAAATTAAAGAATTGACAGAAGTATTCTTGTCAAGGTGCAGGGAAAAAAGTCCTTGCCCAGTCTCTGAATACTGAAATTGTACGTGTGAGCTCTCCGTATTTGGTGCAAATATTTTGGATCCTATTTATTCAAGACATGCAATTGTGACTCTATCTTGTACATAAAAATTTGGAAGAATAGAAAGAAACTGAAAATACTTTTAGACTTTATTCAGCAATACTTTTCAAGATGCCTGTTTTCCCCCTCTGAAGTATATGAAAAACAGTGATGAGAAATTTCATCCTATGAAGTGTCAATAAAAAATGATAGAACACTGAAATCAATTATTGAGAATCATTTGCCATTTATAGGTTATTCAGAACAATATACATTTTGTACATTTTATAAGGTGCTAATAGGAGAGTGTTTGAAGCAGAAACCTAACACCAGACCAAAATCACTACTCTGCGTGTCTGAATTTGTGTGCGTTTCTTTATTTGTTCTTAAAAGGCTGTATTAGCCAGGTATTGCATTGCTGAGGAACAGTCTGACCTGTAATTTCAATAGACTGCCGAAGAAAATTCTTTACAGGAAATCCAGGACATGCATAAACCACCATTTTCTGAAACGTGTAATAGACCGAATACATGACATTCCTACTTCAGGCTACTTCTGTACTGACAGCTCAGGATTTATCCAACTGTGGTGACACCTTTATTTATCTCTGCTCTTTCTAATCCTTAGTGGTGAATCCCAACAGAAAGTTGGTGGTAGCGATATGAGAGACAGATAGTGTATGAAGTAATATGCTGATAAATATGGTAAACCATTTTCTATGCTAAAAATGGTTAGGCCTGGTTACCCTACCAGAGCCTTGGTTGACATTCATTATACAGTAGTATTGGAGGTGATCAGTTTGCCCAGGTGCTTGAAATTAACTGCGTATCTTGAAACTGTGCAGAAACAATTAGCAAACGTTCATTGTTAGGGTTTCCTGCCAAACGTCAATATGCACGACCACTGAGAAACGTCTGTCCTACAGCCATTGTTTTGTTTCTGGCAGAAGAACATCATATCTTTTCTGAATCTGCTGGCAATACTCTTATTTTACCAGAATGCTAGATTCCAGAAGTTTGTAACAGGGTTCCCAACTGCTTTTAGTGTTTAGAGCACTGCTGGCCATCCAAACCTGGCCTCTACCCAGCAGCTCTTATCACAGCCTGTGGAATACCAGGATGACATGCACCAAAAAGATGGGTTCATCTGAATCTCTAATTACGTGCTGCATTGCCACAGCAGTACATGCTGCAGACATCATGTATGTCTTGCTGGAACTCTGGAATAACTCGAATGTACTTGTGAAGACATGCTTGTCTTTAAGCAGTAAAACCCAGAAGCATTGATGAATCAAAGGCGCTTACGTTATTCTGGTCCCACGTATCTTGTCTTAGAAAAAGAGGAGCAGAATCAAGTTCATTTCCCCGGTATGGTAGACAAGATGTTATATGATCTCTTCCCTGATTATTGTTCTTGTCCCTAATGTGCCTAATATGCTGTATTTATGCTTGCATTCGGAGGGATGTCTTACTGAGGTAGAATTCTTTAAAGTTTTCTTGAGAATCTTCACTGATGCATCAGTGCTTGATACACATTTTGCTCTGTAAATCCCATATGCAGCAACTATCTAAACCTCACCAGAAAGAGAAAAGAGCATAACTTTGCCAGCTGCATAGAACTTGTTGAATCTGAGAGGGTTATATAGCGCGGGTATTTCTTCAGGCGGCTTGAAGACAGGAAAATCCAGTGCAGAACAATCTTCACATTTACATTTTGAATAGTGTAATGGGGTTGTCCAGTGTTCCAGAGGCAGGTATGCAGATCACATCCTGTGATGCAAAAATCCTGAAACAAACTGCTAAAGGAAGTCTTTTATTATGGTTAGTGTTGCTCTTGACAGGAGCTTGACTTTGAACCTAAGGGCATCCCACGTTAAAGCTGAGGTTAATTGTCAGCCTGCCACATCAGCATGTACCACAGAAAGCACTGCAAAAACAGATTGAGGTGGGCACGGTGTGGCTCCGGACCCAGAGTACGTTCACAAAGTGCCTGACAGATATGTGTGCAGGGTGAAAAGAGGTCGGGTGTCTTGTTAAGTGTTTTAATAGCTCTGTTGTCTGGACAATCTTGTTGGTTCATCTGGGTTTTAGTCACAGTTTGTCTTTCTTTAACTAAGTTATGAGATATGAGAATATTCTGGTGTGTGACCTGTTTTTCAGTCTCATGGAGGACAAAATATCCTAACAGGTGCGTCCAGCTTGACCTTAGTGCTTGGGCACGAAATGGGCAATTAGAGTAAGTAAACTATAAAATATTCATGGCACATGATACTGTTGTGATTTTCTGGCAGACTGATGGCTTCAGTCAGGCTGAAGGGACTGGCTGCCAAGGATTTATACTGGCTAGCAAAAAGCACTTATAATAATAGTTCCTTCTGGTAAAAATGACAAAAAGCTGGAGGTCAAAGCACATAAAACAACAAGTGAAATAAAAATGACTCTGTTGTGACTCTATTCTGTCCTAGACGAGAGCAGCTACTCCAGCATGCTAAAACACCTGGCAGATGGTCACTTGGTTGCTTTGCCCTGTGCAAAGCCACACTGAGAGAGAGAAGAGCTCTTCTTTTAAAATGAGTTCCTGATAAGGAACTACTGGCAGAAAGGTTATAAGGTTATGGTAAAAGCTACTTCACAGAACTTGTCCTGACTAAAGAGTTAGTTTAAATTGCATACACTCAAGCTAATGCCCCTCAAGTTAATGTGGCTTGAACGAGGAAAGCCACCCTGTGAATTAACACTGCAGCAAAAGAGAGTAGCTGTATTAGTAGCTGATGTGGTGTGTTTCCTTTCCACTGATGGGCCAGCTAACTCCAGTTAAAAATGTAACTATTCTTGAATGAGGGTTGCTGGGTTTTGGTGGGTACTTTTTTCATGAATGGGATCTGAGTTATCAACAGTACATTAAGTTGACTGAAGCTAACTCTGCAGTGAAAAAAAAAGTCACACTCATCTTAACGATCAAGTGCTTTGAGATAAGTCAGTGACCAACAGGACAGAGCTGCTGATATATAGACTGGAAAATCCGACCAATGGTGAAAGTCATGGAGTTGAAACAACTAATGAAGTCCTCTGATTTTGGAAAGCATTGAATATCCTGCCTCCCTGGAAGATCTTGGCTCTCAACTTTGTTGAAGATCAGGCCACTCACTTTGTTCTCTAGAGTATAGCTTTTTTGAAGACATTGGCTTGAAGACCTGACAACATTGTGGTGTCTGGCTGATAAGTACGAAGAGCTCTGAAGTCTCAGGCTCTCCTCAAGGGTCCCGTAAAGTCTCCGTGCAGTCCTCAGCCCCCTTCACAGCCTGGGAGAGGTATTGTCTCTGCCTGTGGCCAGAGAGAGACCTTAGGTAGGGTGTTCCCACTGAAGTTTGCATGTTTCTTCCTTTTGCTAAGGGCTTTTACACAGGGAAAGTTAGCAAACGCCTTAATCCCCTCACTGAAGTTCACAGGAGTTTTGCTCAAGTGAAAGCGATAAGGCACAGCTTCAGTTTTGCAGATAGGCTTGTGCTTATATTAGATACAAGGGAAAGGTATGCTTAAATAACAGAATGGCTGTCACAAAAGTGACAAAAGACAGCCAGGTGTATGACACAAAGGAGAAACAAGCAAGTAAGCTATTAGCTACTGCTGTAAAAATACAAAACAAGGGCACTGCTGAGGCATTGAAGGACAATGTTACTTTGCAATCCTTTCTCTTCCAATATTTGTTACAATCTCAGTGTCTACGGAGGAGTAGTAGCTGAGGAATATTTAAATTCTCTTTAAAAATCATTTATGAAATGATATAAATTGAAAAATATTTGCCTGTGAAGATGAAATACCTTATTTGAGTGCAGTCATGTCTCTAGAGTAAATACTCAGTTAGGCAGTTGTTTGAAATATGTATCATTTTGCTCGATAGCTACTCAAGTCTGACAGTTAAAAACAAGTTTACAAGCAGATTAAGGGCACTGCTTTATAAATTACATTTAAAATGGATGCGAAAAGGACAGAAGGGAACCTCCCTTGTTGAATTTCCATGTTCAACTTAATCCAAGACAGGCCAAGTTTCCACATCAGTTCAGATCAAAGAGAGGATCATAAGCTTCTTTTTGTAACGACTAGATACCCAGACTGTTTCATGTGCAAGGTCAGAAGCTAATTTCCTTCTTTCTGAAATACCGAGGAGCTGTGTCTGTGCTCAGGACAACATGGGGACCACAGCTTGCTTTAATCCAGCTAGTGATGTAGCCTTTCATTTCCTTGTTCTCTCTTTTCTTTTGTATGCCTTTAAAAATTAAGAAACCACAGTTGTATTTTATATCCTTTAAGAAGCTGGCACAGTTCTGTGTGAGTATAGAAAATCTTGGAGGAAGAGAAATACAGCCAAAGCTAATCACTAAGGTCTGACAGTTTTTCCTGTTGTCACTGTTTCAGTCAAGCACACAAGGGCTTTTTGTTTATTTCGGGAGATTTATTTTCTTTGGGGATCAAAATATTTTTACTTGGAAAGCTCTAACATTATACTCATGTAAAAGTCCCTTATACCAACACAGTGTGTTCCCCATCCCATTTAGGTACAATGCTGTTAGTTTAGGCAATTTCATATTGGTGTACTCTGGCTCGCTGATGGAGCTGCTTTAACAGGTACAACCATCAAGTGTGTGCATAAATATCTTACACGCTGGTCTTAGATACTCAGAGCTGAGCTTTGGTCAGCAATGCATGAGCAGATCTGATGTAACAGTAACCCCAAGAGAAACGTTTCCACTTCCACGTTGCTTTGCTGGGGGTAGAATTTGAGCTACGAAATGTTGCTTGACCTTTGGGTGATGATCGTTTGATGTCCTTACTCACAAGAGTAAAAATTGTGAAAAAACAATTGTCCTACAGTTCTTGTCTTACTGTTTATAGCTGTGGAGCTAGCACGCTGGCAGAGACTTTATTGTTGGCCACTTTGTGATTTATTTCTTCTAGTTAGTGCTTAGTTATGTAACGGAATGGTTTTGTCAGTGTTAGAGCCTTGTTATAGAGGGTAAAAATGTATTTTGGTTGATGAGCTCTACAAAAACATCTGCTACTTTTTGGCAGTGATATGGTAACCAATTTCACAGATTTCCATCCCCAGTCTCAAGCAAATATTGTGCAAATTGCAGCTGAAAGCCCAGATCAGATTGTATGACAACCTCAATACTTTTTGGAGTTCTTCATCCACAGCAGGTGCAGCTGACCAACCCCCCTGTTGATGATTGTGCACTAAAACGCACAGAATCGATACACTGTGTAGCAAGAAGCTGGTACCACAACCATTGCCCACAAGCGCACTTGTTGTATCTCTTACCTTGGCTATCCTGATGCTGAGGGACAATAAACATAGGTGGTAGAGTCCCAGAGATCTCAGATCTCATTTCACTTGTACTCAGTATCCTTGGGTATCAGCTATTGCTCCTCTGGAAGGCTCAAACTTCTTCCCATTTTATAAGGAATCTAGTTTTATTTCTTTCTTTCTGTATTTCAGGATACGTGAAACTAGATAATCTGTCAATTGTAGAGAACAGAGAGTTAATTTTCAGTACCTCCTTACCCTGTTGTCTGTTGTCCCTTTAAGAACTTCCCCTTCTCATGAGTCATTGTCCAGGAAGGAAGACAACTCCTGTAATTTGGAAATTGAGAGCATGAAGCTCTAGGACTAATAATTCTCCAGCATCGTTTTCTGATCTGGAAGAAGGAAGGGCTCCAGTGCTTTGCTTTAAGCCTCTGTTTTTTCGAGTACGTTTACCAGTTGAAACACAAGACAAATTTCTGTGCCAGGTCGTTTAGGCTGTTTTTTTCTTTTCTTTGTGAGACAAATACTTACGTGTTCCGTAAAAATTAACACACTGGTGGTGGGAAAACCTCATTATCATTTCAGAGTTCTTTCACAAAGTTCCTTATGTCACTTATTGATCTTCTGCAGGTGACTGCTGTAATTTGGAAGCATGGCAAAGTGGCAAAAGGCTCAGTTGCTTTATATTTGTTCTTGCAGGGCTACAACTTGTGTTTCATTTTGGGGACAGGAGCTCTCAATGTTCTTTTTAGCATTTTATGGAAATTTAGCAAGCCTGTAAAGCAAAATCAATTAACATTTAAACTTTTTTCTTTTACAAAACTGATTACAAGAGACTAGTACAATCAACAAATCAAATTTGCAGTAGGACCCGCATTGATTTTGCTTAGTTGATTAAATTGATCTTTTAATGAATTAGTATCTGTGTGAAATTAAATCAACAGCATCCAGTTGGAGGTGGAAGGAAGATTCAAATCAAGAAGTTGTGCAGCACAGCCACAGGAGCGCAAGGGGTTTAACCAACTCTCCAGCCCTTCAAGGCACAGCTGTGCCAATCAGATTTGCTTCATGAGTTGTTTTTTTTTCCTCTCTTTTTTCCTGCTTGTTCTGCTGTACAGAAGATGGAATTCCCAACGCCAAAAATAAATTTCTACCGTGTAAATGTTGATGTAACCAAGCTTCTCAGTTAGCACTTTTTTAGTTCACAGACAGTAATAAGCACTTGTAGGATGTAAATAATTTCATTCTAAATTATGTTATTAAAAATGGTCACGTAAATCATACCTTACAAGTGTTTATTTCTCTTCGTTGACTCCGAAGAAACTGCAGGATACTAGCTTGGCTGTAGACATCTACATTGCAGGTATCTAATATTAGGTGGGAATTATCTTATCAAAAAGGCTCACTTTCTTTTTTCCAGAAGATTAGTTTCACACAAACATACTCGTGCTGTCTCCAACAAAGCATGCTTATTGAAGGTAATGTTTGCTAAAATGTAGATACTGAAGTGTTAGCACTTCTTATGCCCACAGATGTGCATTCACACCTTGTGAAAACATTACAGCGAGATCAGTAATAAGGAGGCAGAAAACTCCAGTGCAATAAAACACAGAAGAAAAGGGAATGGTATTTAGAGAAAAGAGAAAAAGCTCCTCTGCTTGCATGGAATTGAGCTCTTCAGAAGTAGTAATACAGATGAGGGGGGCTCCAAGTATGTCTCTGGTTTGCAAGTCAAGCTCGTAGTTTCCTTATTGCATAGACCATAAAACTACCAAGGTACTGACCAGTTTTGGTCATAGAGCTCTAGAAGAAATGTGCCATCTCTGGGGCATAGTTGCACATTTATAGCTGCAATCCCATGTTTGCTCCTCAAAGAGGATCTCAGCAAATCTAAGTATAAATCATATGATCTGGCAAAGTGGCACAATTTGAAATAAGAGGATGTGAATGTAACTTCTAGTTATAGAATTTCTTTTGCTTTCTTTTCTCTGAAAATTAAATATCATATGCTGATTTTTAAAATTATATAAATGCATTCCAGCAACCATAATAATCAAAGAAGTAAGAAAGGAGTCTTTTCAGCAGCAATTTGCAAGTACTACTACATTCTGCATGGGGGAGGACAGTGGAAGCGTCAACAAGTTCAGTTTCACTCATTTTCTCTGTTTTTGGTATAGCCAGTAATTTTTCCCCCGTTTTGGTCATTTACAGTTATCATTTTCATTTATCCTTGTTTTGTAAATGGGAGACTCTGATAGTTTCCCAATGCCTTATCGAGCAACAGAGACTCCCTTCCAAGAGGGCAGCCTCATCAGTGCCGGCACCCCGGGAGAAGTTCCTGTGGGACGTTGCATCTCCTTAGAGGGTTAGTCCAGTGCCTCAGGTCCTCCAGAAACCATGCTGCCCAAGTTTCTTTGTTCATGAAGCTACATGTTTAGGACATTTACCCTCATGCTGAGGCCTCGTCTATGTGTCAGGGTTTTACTAGGGCCACCCAGCAGGAACGGGGAGGCCTCTGGTTGATACCTTCCCCATTGCAGCAGGAGCCCTGGTGTACAGCAGTGATTTTTGCAGAAGGAGAAATGCTGTGTTGATTTCTTTTATGTGGCTTGATGTATTGACTGTTGGCTGTATTGGCAGAAGGCTGCTTCACCAGTTCAGCTGTGCCTCCACAAGAGAAGGCTTACAAGTCAAATCTTGAGTTATTGGAATAAATGCATGTAAATCTTCAGACACATTTAAAAGCTCAAGAGTAAATATTCATCATTCGTAAGATTAAGGAATCTAATCATGTTTTATAAGAGATATCCTCCTGAACTCCAGCTCTTTCTTGTCTGGTACAATAATTTTGTGAATGATTCTGAATAGGAGGTTCTTATTCGTTTTGTTAACGCACTCTCTCTGATACAACCATCCTTTGTGGAGGATGCTTACATTTTCTTGATTGTCATTCAGCTGGTCAGCAGATAACCTTCTTATCCTAGCATTCTCCAAAATTTTACGAATAGAACTTACCCTTATCTAAATTGGATGCTCCAAGTGCTGCTCTGAAAGCTTTTCTTCATGCAGCTGAGAGCTAGTGGCAGCACCTTATAGCTAAAGCTTTTTTTCCTCAGGAAAAATAAGTAATCTGGAGTAAAAAAGTATGAAAAAATAATACAGCATCTGAATCCTTCAGAACTCAAGAATAATTTAATTAACAGAGGCAGGCTTCATTAAAAGAATATGAATATTGTATCCTAAGGCATTGAAAGCAGGGAAAAACGGGAAAGGATTAGATTCTGGTGTGCACACCAGAAGAGCGTGCACAACAGGCAATGCTAAGCAGGTTTTCCATCATTCCCAACCATTGGAGATTTATCCATTAATAGTTTTAGGCTTAATGCTAAATCATAAAATTTATGGTTTGTATGGGAATGCTTCGGTTTTAATTTGTTTTACAAGTTTCGCCTTAAACATAAGACAATTGGGACCAAAACTGACTTCCAACAAAACCACTTGATCTGCCTGCTTCGCTAGCACGGTGATGCTGCTCTGAGTTTGCACAATGTTCCTGTGTCATGTTCCCTCTCCTCTTGTGAAGCAGAGATCCCATTATACCTCTGTTGAATCACGTCACAAGAAACTGAAGCAGCTTCTCCTGTGAATTAAGGCACAAACATAGAAGGATTTCTGAGAATGACAAAAGATATCGTTCTGAATTAAAGGGAAACATCCTGTCGTGTTTCTTATTTTTAGAATGAACTCCTTTTTATGCCAAAAAATAGAGAAAACAAACATTAATATGTTGAAAGCTTGTATGTGTGCATATACATACTCTACTCACTTTAATTAAACCCATAAAAGCAAATCCCCAAAACCAATAAAAGATTGTCACCAAGAGGAGAAAGTATATTTTCTGAAGGAGTATTTACATGTCCTGATTAAGGCAGAGATTTTTTTTTTTACCCTGTTTTACAGTTGTACGTGTACCGTATTGTACAGTGTATCATGGGACTTTTGATATTTACACTATAGTATTGCAGGTGCAGACTTGCCATTCTTAGTAAGGCGCTGCAGTAGTGCTTGTTGAGGTCCTAAATCTTTAGCAAGTTTGTTTTAAGGTATGCTTGAATACACACGTGGAGCAAGTGCTGGACACAGGAAAGTCTTTAGTTCTGTTGGGGTCAACCCTGCGATCTGGCCTCCCCCTCCATGGCTGTACGTAGCACACTCTTCTCCCACTTGTACCCCCACCCAGGCAGAGCTCTGTGCAACCTCCACATCAGCAGGTGTACACAGCCACACCATTGCAGCAGTCTGAAGATGGAGTGCTATTTTTGTTATTATTTTTTTTTATTTTATGACTTTTTAAAAACTTTCTTTCACTTTTGTTTTTCTTCTTGATTTCAAACTTATGCATCAGAAGTTTCTTTCTGACTAAAAACTTCTAGATTAACTTCTCTAATCCCAAGATTAAAATACCATTGCTTTAAAAGACTGAGAACTAAGACCATCACCAATGTAAAACAGTAGCACCAAACCAAAATCACGAGCTGTGATTAAATTGTAGGTATCCAGGATAACCATTAGCATTGCATTGAAACTTTGAAAGTTCATATGAGGAATTAAGATGCTAACCTGAACATGTATTAGACTGTAGATGTCTGGCCTTTGTATGCATTATTGTATGTTCTCCCTTTACAAGCTTTTCTACTTTGTATTCCTGTGTAGAGCTGCATGAAAACCTTACAGAGAAAATCTCCTAATGAAATGTTTGTTTCTCTCTACCAGTATATCATTCTATTCCCTTACATTATAGCTCTACAACACAGTATCTCCAAGTGTTTGTTTTTCAGATTATTGAAGTTCTAGAAAAATTGAAACAGGCCGTTGGAGATTCCAAGAATTCCTTCAAAGGGGAAAAAAAAACCAAACAACAAAAACACAAATTGATGCTCCTTTTTTCTGCCTTTCTAACAGCAAAAAAAAAAATGTATTTGAGGTTATTTTGAGTTGGTCAGGAAGACTGCAAATTCACAGAACAAATTGCTTTAACAGAGGATGGCTATACCTTCTGTGTTTACAAGCCAGCCCGCAGAGCAGGCTGTCACTTGGGAAATTTCTACCTGTTGTTCCATTAACAAGCAAGGAAACAACAGACCATTGCAAGAAGAGAAAATATTTGAAAAGGTTATGCGTAAGACTTCCAATTAGCTTGGCTAGCACAGGTATTATTGAAATTTGGAACCTTTTGATGGTCTTCCTCATTATTATATTTGCATATAGCCTGTCAATATTCAGACTTCTTCACAGTGTATTGTCATATACATTTTTGCCTAGGTAGTAGCTAGTTTACTCTCTATAATGAGGTTTCCTGTTAGCATACCATTCACGAGTCCTTGGCGTTAACAAGTTTGTTGTATGGTATGCTTGTATACGTACATGGAGCTTGCCCCTCTTGGCACAAGAATTTGTATGTGGGCTTTTTATTGGCTATTATCTAGTAATCATAGTTTAGAAAGCATTAGTTTGAGTGTACTAGTTGCAGTATCTCCACTATAAATAATTAAAAATTAAAAAAATTAAATTGCTGTTAAATTTGCATATTTATGTAACTTGGTAGGGAAAGAATATGACATCTGCTGCTTCTTAAGCAACTAGGATCTATATGTCTATTTTTTGTGTAGCTTAACCAATGTATGCAATGTCACCCAATCACACATTTTCATCCCTATGCCCAAATTCATGCTTACCTCATATTTTTCCTTCTACAGAAAGATGTCTATCCTCTGCACACATTACTGATGCTGTTCCTTAACAGGCTTTTCTGGTTTCTATTCCTGGGTAGGACTGAACAGAAATCTCTAAAAAAATCCCTTAATGAAATGTTTATTTCTCTTTACCTGTCTATCCATCTATATTCTTCTGTTATCGCTCTGCCACATAGTATCTCTGAGCTAAGTGTATTCCCTTGCTTTGGCTCTGGTGTTCCTTGGACTCTTCCAGGACGACTCCTCTGTGACTCAGTTCACTTAAACATCAGAAAAACCTCTTCTGGACATAGTTTCAAGGTATGGCTTAATCCAAACTGACCAGTTTGATACTGCTCAGATGCAGAGCTTCAACTCCTGCCCCCACAAAGCCTACCTCCTAAGGCCTTGCTCACACCAGCCACCGTGTGCCAACTTGAGTGCCATCCACAGCAAGACAGTTCACTGAAATGGCACAAAACTAACTTGGTAAAATCTGCTTAGATACACCTTGCAACTTCACCCTTTGCACAGTTCCCTGCATGCATCCCTCTGTAAATGACATATCAGTAAAGGGCTTCTGACTTTTGGGGAGTTGCCTTTTCCATCCCTGCCATGATGCTGTGAGGCTATGTTGTGCACACAATAATTGATGAAAAAAGTCAGCAAAATATAGCAAAACAGGAAGATGTAGGCATTTTTCCCAAGTCCATCTGGAAGAAAAAAAATCTGTGACAGTCCAACTATCTAATGTAAAAATATTCTGAGTTCACATTACTCTTTCATAAATGTAGCTCAGAATAATACAGAGAACCTATCTCAGTATTTTTTATTGTCCCCTGAACTTTTAAATATAAGCTTGATCCTCAAGGCTTAGAATATTGCATCCCACTGATTTAAGCAGTTTAGAAATATACAAACATACACCTCCACAGCTGTAAAACATTAAGCCTCTAAAGCTCTTAGTGCTACTGCCTAGAATTGATGTTTCATTTCCTAAACTCTGTAGTAACTGGTGTATTTTTTGACTAACCTGGAGTGATGCAGATTGCTTATAAAGTACCAGCTGCTTTAATGTCTCTCTTGATAAGGCTATCCTATTAGTATGTGGGAAAACATAGTGACTTAGTGATAAACTTAAACAGGTCATATTAATAAACAGCAATAGCAAAAAAGAAATGCAATATCTTGAAAAGAAAAAAGGATTGTCCTTCAGAATGTGGACATGTTTTAGATCTGCAGCTGTATAAATGCTTCTGACAACATGCATTCAATGGGCTAGTGCTGTGCTTGTTTACATTGCATGCAGTTATAGCCATCTCTGTGAGTTTAGCTGGGGTGTAGACCTGCACCATGAATCTGAGTCCTACAGCAACATGCAATTCCCTTTCCTTTTGGAAAGACCCATAGAATAGTTCAGGTTGGAAGGGACCTTCAAAGGTCATCTAGTCCAACCTCCCCTGCAATAAACAGGGACATTTTCACTAGATCAGGTTGCTCAGAGCCCCGTCCAACCTGACCTTGAATGTTTCCAGAGATGGGGCATCTACCACCTCTCTGGGCAACACGTTCCAGTGTTTCACCACCCTCATGGTAAAATAAATCTTCCTTACATCTAGTCTAAATCTACCCTCTTTCAGTTTACAACCATTGCCCCTTGTTCTACCACAACAGGCCCTGCTAAAAAGTTTGTCCCCATCTTTCCTGTAGGCCCCTTCAGGTACTGTAAGGCTGCAATCAGGTCTCCCCAGAGCCTTCTCTACTCCAGGCTGAACAACCCCAACTCTCTCAGCCTGTCTTCATAGGAGAGGTTCTCCAGCCCTCTGAGCATCTTTGTCACCCTCCTCTGGACCTGCTCCAACAGGTCTATGTCTTTCCTGTGCTGAGGACTCCAAAGCTGGACGCAGTACTCCAGGTGGGGTCTCACAAGAGCAGAGTAGAGGGGCAGAATCACCTCCCTCGACCTGCTGGCCACGCTTCTTTCGATGCAGCCCAGGATGCAGTTGGCTTTCTGGGCTGCAAGCACACATTGCCAGCTCATGTCCAGCTTTTCATCCACCAGTACCCCCAAGTCCTTCTTGGCAAGGTTGCTCTCAAACCATTCTCTGACCAGCCTGTGTTTGTGCTTAAGATTGCCCCAACCCAGGTGCAGGACCTTGCACTTGGCCTTGCTGAACTTCATGAGGTTCACACGGGCCCACTTCTCTAGCCTGTCTAGGTCCCTCTGGATGGCAGAGATTCAAGCGGGGCATCAGCCTTAGGCAGTGCTGGGTTGTGATACGACTGTCCTGCTGTTCATGGCACTTTTCTGCTTGTTAATCCGGTCACCGCAGCAAACAGGAGGAAAGAATCTTGCTCTTGCTGTTAACTTTAAGGGGATATTGAACAAGAATGTATGCATGCCTAAATGAGAAATAATGTATTTCTAACATACTTTTAGATTCTTTTCCCAGGGCAACAACCAGTGAAACTTAATCAAAAAGTGAATAAAGAAAGTGCTAGGCTGTGTCTAATAAAGTACACTTTTCGTGTGTCAAGGCAGGTATCAGTCTGACACTTGGCTGACTATTTTTCCGAGCTTAACACACAAAAGCAATGGACATTTCTGCAATCTGAACATCAATAATTTCAGGATATGATAAGCAGATAATAAAAGTTAATCTGAAGAAGAAATAGGCAGCTTTTGGCATACATCTGTTTTAATGTAAGGACTGTAGTTGCTGTCAAGTTTTCTTTGGTCTGCCAAAAAGTTGTGAAATTTAGGCCTGTGGGATATTGGTGAAGGCATATGCAAAAGAGTTTTAATTTAAGGGCTGAGACACTTATCAATGTTTTTATTCTATGTTTCCATTTTTTAATGAAAATCCCCCAATAAACTGAATCTTATATACCATAATATTCTTGCGTCAGAGGTTACGCATCTTTCAAAATTCATGCTACCACTGTAGACTGCTTGTATGAATAAGTGGAAGAGATTGTTCACCAATAGGCCTGTCTTACCAGAACAAAGAGAAAATGTAAAAGTAATTTATGTTTTGGCAAAATTGATTCCTGACACAGATGATTCATTTGTACCTAGAAAAAAACACTGATACTGCAAGTATCTTCCACAATTACCAAAAGTTAGGGAAAAGAAAAAGGCAACTCCTGTTCAATTATTATATTGTATTTTCCCAGTAATGCCAGACGTGTTCAGAACCTTATCTGTCAGAAAGCTGTGGAGAATCGTTCAACTTTGAAGCATTAATTCTTATCAGAGCCACATTCATTCCCTTGGACATTGCAAATCAATAACTGGGAATGATTTGGGGGACATTGTGACAAAACAGTCTCTCAGAACACAGCCATTAATGAAGTGGATATTGTGTACATTTGTTTAAGTTGGCTAAATTCGGATGTTGAATTCTAGCTACAATTTGCTGCTAGGTATTCCATTTTAGAGATTCAGATTTCTGTGGGCATCTTTTTTAATTCAAGTTTATACAGAATTGGTTTTGAACTAAAGGTCTTGCTATATTTAGAAATTATGGCACTTCTCAGCACGATATGCTGATGACTTTGTTTCTGTAAGTTCATTCTGTGTTATTTATATCTTTCAGTAAAGAGCACAGCCTGTATCCAGGAGCCATGCTTGAACTGCAACATAGTTTTTTAGAAAAGCATCAATCTTAATTTGACATCACCAGCAAAATGTAGCATTTTTTTCAGTAGTTAATTACCCTCCTTGGTTAAAATTAAATACATTAGTAAACAAATCTGCCTTCTGTCCTTTCTGAATTTATTTATATTCAGCCTTCAACCACTGGACCTTTGGCAATTAGGCGGGAGATAAACTCCTTTACTGTCAAACTTCCACTTCTCATATTAGATGTGAGACTATGATTAAGTCCCAACCCCTTAACCTTCTCTTTGATGAGCTAAGTAGATTAACCTTCTGGAGTCTTTCACTAGAAGGCATGTCTTTTAATTCTTTAATTGTTCCCTAGGCTCTGTTATGAACCTTGTCCAATTTCTCAGCATCCTTCTTGAAATTTGGATGCTTGAAATAGGCACAGTGTTCCAGCCACAGTTACACTGGTGCCAAACATAGGGGTAATATATTGTACTTCTGTCCCTCTCAATCAAGTCTTATGAGTAAATTGGGAGTTGGCCTGCCTCATTTCATACAGATGAAACACAGAGACACCGTCTTACCCTTGAGACTTGTTGTCATCCTTTTTGTCATGCTACATCTGTGGTAGCATCCTGATTCTTATTCACAGTGCTGCTCTTCTGCAGACTCCCTGGAAAGGGGCTTGGTGGCTTTATCAGGCTTCGGTTTAGCTTTCATGTAAAGCCCTCCACTCTGCACACAAAAAAGCATAAGGCTTTTTTCTTTGATGGCGCGCCATTCCAGAGCAGACGTGTAATCAGCTGTGGCAGTGAGCTGACATTTTAAATAGCCACATTCAGTTTCCCTCTAGTCACAGGATGCGCGTGAGCTAAGAAAAGGCAGCACCCTATGCTGTTTGCAGCTTTGTCTGTGCATCCCAATGTGTTCCTGGGTCGAGAGAGAGCATAGGAAAACAGAGCCTCTAAGTGTAGGACCTCTGTCAGCCTCACATCCCAAGATGGAGGGGTGGCTAAATCAACACCTGGGATGGCACACAGGAACAGACCAAAGTTAATACTTCAGTCTTTATTTCCCAAGTCCTTAAAGAGCCACAGGTGCTTCATGCTGACATTTTGCAATATCACCTCATATTTTTCAGTCTTTTCTGTTCCCATAGTTTTCTTACCACCCATAGATCTGTTAGTGTGGAGAATTGTTTAACAGTTCAATTCCTGTTGTTGCCACTTGGCCCCATTATATTTTGGGCCAAATTCCCAGGTCAGTTTAAAAGTCTGAGGGTGAAATGAAAGCTTTGATGAAGTCAGAAGGTGCTATGCTGTCAGAACGGCCAGGGCTAGGCTCTTCCCTCAGGCTTTTCCTGTAAGCTCTTAAAAGAAAGGCATTTAAGTAACTAGCTGCCTATGGCTCTTTATTTTTTTTCCCCTGTGCATTTTTAAATTGAAGGTAATATTTTAAGTGTAGGCTAGTTGTTTTGACCCTTACAGTGCCCCCAGCTTTCAGGGGAGTGAAGTCCCTCGGTTCAGTGCAAGTGTACCACAGAGTGCTTTGCTATTTGTTGACAAATAAGAATGTGTGGTTTCATAGACAGAACTCAAGGAAGGTCAGTCCTCGACTTCATTCATCAACAAAGATTTGTCCCTGTTGGAAGGAAGGAGAGAGAAACTTGCATTGGGTTTACATAAATCTGAGGTATAGAATAACTTCTCTGAAGCGAATATATGCATGTAGGATGCAATTAAAAATACCAGCATAAACTGAATAAATTATGACTAGCTGAGGGGTATTGCAAATAGTTTGGTTGGAAGATACGTTATGGTAGGATTTACTTTAATGCAAGAAAGTGTTCATTGAGCTTCTAACATGTAATTCAGTTTTTCCACATACACAGTTATGCCAGTGACCTTTCAAAGTTTTGTGAAAACATGCTCTTGTTTTAAGGTTGAACAGTATCCATGATAGAAAACTTAAAAGAAATCAAACAAACACCAGAACCAGAAAGTTGAGTTGCAGACACAGGTACTCAAGTGTACTCATTTTGTCAAACTTGCAATGACCTTGCAAATAAATGGATGAATCTATGACCAATGACACACACAAAGAAAACAGCTATCAGTTCTTCAGATGCAATTTTGAAGGATAACAGGAAATGCTGTGGAAGTTATGGAGGTAAGAGATATTGCTACGCGTGTTTGGTTTTTTTTTTTCTTATTCTTGTTCCTATATATGGATGATGTTCACATTCACTGTACATCTTAGAGGTGTTATGTTTTTCAGGAAAGCATAAGCTTGCCTTGGTTTCCTTGCTGCTTTTCATTAGTAGTAAAGTTGAAATATTTCTGGGTATTTCATTTTATGTTTTTTTTCTTTCAATAGTAATGTCTTATGAGAAAGCAATCAGGGACAAATCTAACAGTGTTCATCAACTCTGTATGGATTGAAATTAGTCTTTGCAAATTGGAATGGTCAATGGTTTTATGAAAAACAAATCTATGTGTGTAATAATGATCTGTTAATTAAGCGGCTGATTATAAAATTGTGCAATCCTTATATTTTAAGATTATTTTGTGGTTCAGAAACTGATACACATTTTAATTAGTACCGCTATTAGAATTTGCACTGTCACATTTGTGAGATACTCCAGCAAGGGGCAGTGCAGGACATAGAAAGCGCTCTACGCAGTAAATCATCTGCTCCCTAGAGAAGTTTGAATCATATTTATTTCAGTTATTCTTTGTGTTTGTTTACCATAGAAGTTCAAGCAAATGATATTAATTTTAAGTTGAGCAAACACTCTTTTCTTATTGGTCTATATGCAACATATGCAAAGGCAAAATCCTTTCTTAAAGGCAATTAATGATTGTATATCACCCTTAGCATTTGTAATACATATTAAGTGTGTCTAAGACAATGGGACACAAGATCAGGGCTGCAGAATCAGACCTGTGGTTTACTTTTTACCTTTTAAAAAACAGCTATACAAAAATTTTTTTATATTCTTGCAGATACATGAAATTAATCACACATCCTGTGTATACATCCTGCTACAAGCAGAAGACGGGCATTAATTTGAAGCTTTATGCAGGTCAATAAAAAACATCAATCAGATCCAAGTTTAATTCAGAATCATTTATGGAACTAAACAAGACCTGCAAAGAAATTTTCAATGTATAATTGTATAAAGCTATTTTCTATAATGGAAAGAATTTCAAACTCTTTCTTACCCTTTGCAACCTGATTATGTCAGCGGGGCAAAACAGGGCATAAAAGAGTGCAAAAGTTGTTCCAGCATGCTTTACACATTGGTTTACATTTACCTCATGATTTTCTTAGAACAATAGTTAGTCTGATGATTGAGGGTGATTTTTTAAAAACAGGTGTCATAGAATCTGAACTGTATTTCTCTGTTAAATTCTGAGCTTGGCAAAGCCATTTTTAAAAAGTAGCAACCTGTTTGCTAATGGTGCAGCAGTCTATGGAATGTCATCCCATTGAAAAGATGGAAGAGAAAAACAGACACTTGGTCTGAGGTAAATTGGACATCCTGTTTGTAAAAGCTTGGATAAATTCACCTTGTCGGAACCAGTAATGTCACTGACCTGGGAATCTAATTCTAGTTCTTTCCTATATATTTAGTTATACTTTTTTTACTTCATTTTACTCTATGAATTAGATTTTGCAAGGATTCTGCATTCCTCCAGTTTGAGTGAGCCTTATCTTTCTTTAACCCAGGACCTTGCATTTTCCACCTGAGAAATGCAAGTGAATGGACTGATGTAAGTTTTGCGTAGTTCTAGGAGTGTCAAACCCAGGTATCTAGGTTTTTGAGGATGTGCAAGTTACTTTAAAACATTTGGCTTTTGTACACCAATTGTCTGGAAATTTAAAAGAAGAATAATTAGTCCGTCGTGATTAGGTGTGTGTTAACCATACCCAACCTCCGGTTCCTCATTATACTTCACCTATTTCAATTAAATGCTTCGCAATGTTTAGGTTTTAATAAGAAGTGTGAGTGTTCTCAAGGGGCTGTGTTTTAGTCCTGAGTGTTGGTGTGGTAGGTTTGTGTTCTCTTCCACAGTCAGCAACGGGTAGAGGGGCCTTTGTAGTAGCAGAGCGTTAACACCACTCAGTGCTTCTGACCCCAAAAAGGAAAAAAATAACAAAAGTCAATTAAACTTATTCTCAGCATGGTATCAGATCACTAACACTTCATATTTAAATAGATCTTGAAGATCAATTAATAATAAAGCCTTAATGGATTCAGTTAGGCAAGCTCAAGGCCTTTGCTGTGCTTGTACAAAGAAGCTGTCTCACTCCCACAGTTTTTATTAAAATAAAACGCGGCCTGCAGTGAAGCTGACAGCTGAGCAGTTGGGTTACAAATCAGACCGTGATGGTAGGGCAGGCCAAATGAATATCGCCATTCGGCTTGTCAAAGCAGGGTGAAAAACAAGGCTTGATGAATAACGGAGTTTGGCCTACATAGAGCAAGGATGCAAGAGCCACAGGAGGGGCCCTGGGCCAGCGGTACCTACAAAAAGACGTGTCGTGGCATGTTAATTTTTACGTCATGTGGGCGTGAAGCTTTCATTAACAAAAATATTCCGGAAGTTGAATTATGGCTATTCCCATTACAGTAATTACTATCTGTAACAGTGACAAGCGGTGACTGTAAACAGAGTTGAATCAAGACCATCAGCTTTTTCTCCTGGTGCGTGAGTTTATGGGGTAATGACAGCCTGTCTGGATGACATTAGTGTAGGGAGTTAAGACCAGAAGGATAATTTTAACCAACAGTCTTTTGCTGTGATCGGTTAATGCTGATAAACGGAGTTCTCAGTGCCTATTTGGATGGGGTGATAGGTGATCCCTTTGAGTGATTTTTTAGCATGTAATTCTGCTTCTCCAGGGAATACACTTCTCCACAGCCCTGCGTGGCAAATGTAATTGGCACGGTAGTAATGGTGTCTTCTGATTTTACTTTCTCATCTTGATAATGCACACAGAATCTGCTCTGGAATAACATTTTGAGCACTCAGAGTCTGAGAAATAATAAATATTTTTTAGAAGTTAGAGATTTTTTTAATTTATTATCAGGGATAGCCCATAACTATTTTCCAGATCAAGATGTTTTGGATACAGAACTGCATCTCTCCACAACAATGTTAATGTTGTTGGTGAACATAAGAGCAGATCCAAGTTAAAACAAAGGTATCAGCACTGTGTAGTATGATTTGTGGTTTTTTTCTTTTTTAATTAAGGTTATGGTAAAGCTACATAATTATTACTTGCGTATAGAAGAAAGAAGGTCAATGTGTACCATGGAGGAGATCAAGAAAATAATCTGTTTTAAGAAGCTATAAAGGCATATTAATTTAAAAAAAAATGAGCAGCGGTGGAGAACAGTAGTTGAATTACAAAGAGAGGCAACGATGAGAGCCACTGCAAGACAGAAGACTGCAAGAGATGTACGCTAGTGGCCTTGGTTTCTTTAAGTTTTGGCATTTACAGTGACCATGAGCAAATTAAAATGCAAATGCATAGTTCTGCCTGACAAGAAGCTGGCGAGTGCCAGTCTCGGCAGTGGGTTTGAGCCGCAAGCCGGTAATCCAGGGCGCGCACCCAGCAGGCCAACAGCACTGAGGAGGCAGCTTCACCACAGTGCATTCTGTAGTCCTGCGGACAAGACACCATCAAACCTCTTGGGCTTCAAATCAGATCAGCCAGCTTTGTCTTGGTTTGCAGCCAAGGCAAATACTGTCTGTCACCTCTGTTTTCATGTTTTCCAGTGCCCTTGTAAATTAGCAAACATACTGAAAATGTCTAAAATCTTCTGTTCCTCAGAATAATTCTTTCAGTATGAACACTTTAGGAAGAAAAAAACCCAGTCTCCAAGGTGATTTTGTCTTCCTCCACCTGGACTGCCCTCGTAGTAGAGGAGGGAGATGTTTTAACAATATTTTAACAGCAGGAATGTTTTACAGATATTTTAAAGGTGGATCAATATATAGAAACATCGAGTAAGCAGTGTCCCTTTTGCTAGTACACTGCTACAGCCTTTCTAGCATGTTCTTATTAAAAATCATTGTATTAAGAAGAATCTAGTTGAATAGATTAGAGCTCTTATGTTGTCTTACACACATACATGTACATATATGTCTATCCTCTAAACAAAGTAACTGCTCAATAATAATAATTTATTTGCTCCTAAGATACTGTAATGTAAGATGAATGGAATTTCTTCCTGGGTGAAATTTCACTGAATATTTTTGAATGCACTTCAACAATTCAGATATGGTACAAAAATGTTTTATTATAACACTGATCAGAAATAATATATTCTATTCTATTTGATCCACTTCATTCACGTAAAACACTAAACATGAATAACTTCATCCCCTTCAACTGGATCTACTCACAGGAAGTAAATTGCACATGTGCATTGTTTTTTTTAGGATTTGGTGTAAGAGAAAAAAAGGGGACGTGTTGCGGTTGCTAGGTGACATTCCACTCAAACATATAAAATACTGTAAATAAACACAGAAAGCCATGTCTCTGTTCAACTGCAGAGACTATTAAATGAAATCATCCTCATCTGTGGGGAGACTTTTGGAAAAATTTAGTTTGAATGCTGAAATGAGTTGAAAGTAGGAAACAATGCATTTAAAGCCTGTAGACGTTGATACTTAGTGAAATGTAGGTCAATCAGATTACACCAGACAGCCTCAGCTGCTGTGTTTTGTCATCTGCCTGTAATAAGAAGAACCAACGTAGGTAGCAGTTATACTAGAGAAAAATGTATTTTTCTCCTAAGGAGAAAAGATTGATTGATAGGAATGTGACTGTGCCAAATTTGAGCCTGATGTTGATGCCGAGCTCCGAAAAATGAGGACTAGTGAGTGACATGGATCAGCAGGGGAATGGTCAGCACAGCACAGAATTTTTTCCTGAAAAATCCTGCATCAGGAAACTGATTTTCTTTGACTTAGAGAAAAATACAGAAGGATCATGAATTTAAAAAAGCAAAATACAGCAAAAAAGAAGCAATCTTTCCTCCCCCAATGTGATCTCTGTTTCCAAGCATTCAGTCTCTCATGTGCCATTAAAGCACGTTAGTCCTCTGACTCCATCAGGCTCTGTGTCAATACCCACACACAGCACCTTCCTTCTCGCAGAGGTTTGTTTGTAATTTTCCTCAATAAAGTGGGAGGACACCACCACAGATAACGCAGCAGCTGATAGGTGCTATTTTATATTGTGCTGTCTTAGGTGTAATGTTTCTCATCTGCAGAAGCATTTAAGACATAAATAAATTAGAAAGACTGTTATTAAAATGTTTCTGAGGTTATATCAGAACTAATTAATTTGTGATTACAGTTGCTGAAGATGTAGCTCTCTTTCCGTTTATTAAATGCTGTCATTTTTCCCAAAACCCGACAGTTATACATGTTAAATCTTAATACATAGTTTATTTATCACTCTTCGGGGATTTTTTTTTTTTTTGAGTGGGTGAGGGATTGTATGTGTACTTGCTAATAAAAGTCACTTCTTAAGAGCAAATGAGGACAAAGCCATTCAAAATTTTTGGAGTCTCACAAGATTCACTTAATTTTTCTCATGTAGCTTTCTACAAGTCACATATATCTTTTGGTGATAATTATTCAATAAGAATGCAGTAGCTGAATCTGTGTTTAAAAAGGTAAGCTGCTTGCTATATTCCTCCAAACAGTGTGGGAAAGGCCGATGCTTATCTCTGGAAAGGAATTTAAATGGTGTTCACGTGAGTCTAGAGAAGTCCGAAGGAGGGAGATACTGGACATAATGAAATGTGTGGTGCAGGCGGAAGGGAACATGTTGCCAGACGTGGTGCTGAATCTTCTTACAGTAAACCGATGGGTAAGGAAGAGCTCAAGAGGGACTGATTTTCGAGGGGAGAGAGTTTACAGTGGTATGAGGTGGTTTCTAAGACTCAGGCTGTGCAGCCAGCATTTCCAGGGCCATAGGCTTTCTCAGGCAGAAAGAGCAGTAAGTTTATGGCCCCATAGGCACCAACATATTCTTCACAGATCTTATCTGGACCTTCACCTTCACAGGGTGTCTCATGCAGAGGCACTCAAGACAGAGTTCCTCTGTCTTCATTAATGACAGCGACTACTGTGTCACTGGCAAGCAGGATGAGTTGATTAAATGAAATATTTAAAGGTGGGATTTCACCTTCAGTTTTGCTGTAGCCTTCCTGGGAGTGGGGAACAATGCACCTGTCTGTCGTCTTCTCTGCTGACAAACTATTCTCCACAAAGCAGCTTTTTTTTTCCCTTGTCCCTGTCCCCCCTTTGGGAAAGGAGCTAAAGGAGTCGGCTTTGGCCCACGTCTCTGCTGGTACAATGTACCCCCTTGTTGGCAGCTCAGGTGAGCTGGAGGCAAGAGGACAGGCTAGAGACAGGTTCCTGCTGTCAGGCTGGAGGCCACACTGTAAGACATTTCTCACAGCTCTCTCTGTGTGGTCAGGCTGCAGGAGTCACCGTCATTGCTGCCAAGTGTCTGAGTGTTGTATGAGGCACGACATTTGGCAGCTCTCTCAGTTTAAACAAAAGGGGGTTTCCTGCTGCAAGTAGACCCAAGTAAAGGTAAGCCCATGGGGATGGTACTGATTCACACCACAGGAAATTCATAAGCTTGTCCTTGAAACAGGCACTCCTTCAGTAGAAAAGTATGGTATCTAGACTGGGTGTTACCTCTGGGGACTGAAACAAGTTATTAATTCATTACCCTTTTATGAGATTGGTTATTCATCTACTAATGTGTCTAAGGAGTAAAAATGCCTATTTAGTTAGATGAAGGCTCGAGGTATTAAAGCTCCTATTACAGCATACTTCAGTCACAGTGAACTTAATGGTCTTATAGGATCTACTAGTAACATAGAAACAGCTGTTTTAACTTCTTTTATTTTGCGTATCATGAGATTCATTGGGGACAAAACTGCACAGAGATTTTCACCGGTTTAAGGCAGCACATGGTTGTTGCAGATTATTTGGTGACATTTCTAATAGACTACTCCACTGTTCTGTATTTCTCCACTTCAGACACTTCAGGACTAATTGTATCAAATAAAAAGTTTTTCCTTCACTTGCTACAGTATGTTAGAGACGTAGACCTAAAAAGGACCACAAAAAGCCATCTAGACAATTTCCTCCTCCTGTGGTAGGCTTGTCTTTAACAGACGTTTGAAACCTTTAAGGAACAGTTTAGGCAGCAATAGAAATGCTGTCACCAGAACTCTAGGCAGTCTGCTTTGGGATCTTTCCCTCAAAGAAATTTTTTCCTTGTTTCTAACCTGAATCTTCCTTGCTGTGGTCTACGTCTATCCTGCCCACTGTGGACATGAAGAACAGATTCAGGCTGAGACCCTCATTTGGGTCTTCTTGTATTGGGATCGCTTCATTCCTCTTGCAGGTTGTCCTTCTGTTAGGTATGCCTGGGCAGTATTTTCCTTTCTTAGAGCAGAGTGAAACTCACACAGCAATCCCCAATGATTCTTAAATCCTTTTTCCACAGGACGGTTGCACAGACACTTCTTTTCCATCCTGTTGTTGCACAGACAGAGTATTTGTGAAAAGAAAAAATGATTTGTGTGGACCTTGGCATAAGGTAACATACACAGAGGGGAACAAGTCTGAACAGGATGGCTGGTCTCTGTCTGGAGGTGACAGCAGTCTCCATTGCAAGGGTACTTGCAGCGTTATCTTCGGCTGCACGGGGCGAAACCCTTGAACTTTTTCTCACTCATTATATAAAACACGTCATGTCTTAAATATCTCAACTATACATAAAAGACTGTCCTACATGACCATCTGCAGGAATAAATTGTATTGACTGCTTACAAATTACTTATCTATGTAAAATTCGGCAGCAGGAACCACTGTGAGCAGTCTTTGGCACGCTCCACCCAGAGTAATAACACATCCGGCTATACAAATTTGACTAGACACAGCATGATCTGGAAGGGGAGAGTAATTTCCAGAACTGATGCAAGTTCCCACCAGGAGGGCTCTTGTTAGATCAGTTAAACACTTGACTGTGAGTGATCAGGCCATCACCTAGTTTCAGGCTGTTCCCTGGTCTCAAACCAGTACTTTCTCTCATCTATATAGGTTCCTGAACTAAAGAATGAGTGAAGTGCACTGGGTGTGCATAAACCACAGCCCTGATACCCACCTACACCCCAATTATAAGTACAAAACAAACTTTATTTTCATACATATAACTCGCTTAAAACTCTCACCATGCCATACTTCTGCAGTTGATTTTTCCTGCCTAAGAATGGCGTAACTCGCTCTTTTCCATACTGAGTAACTCTCTTTTTTGTTTGTTTGTTTATTTCCAAATCACTTCTCTAATTTATTGGCATTCTTTTTGGTTGCTATTTTATTTTTCAATGTCCTTGCAGTCCTTCATAGTATGCTGTGATCTGCAATCTTGGCAAGCACACTTTCTACTCTGTCATCTACATTGCTAGTGAAAATATTGGTCGATACTGAATGTGGGACCCCTGGATAACCCTTCTTATTCCATCCTTTGATTTTGCAGTAAATATAGTGCTTCATTGACTAATCTGATAAATTCAGTCATGTTTGTGTCTGTTGTATGAACATTTTGTTCAGACCTGGTTTAGTCCTGTTACTTATAAGAATGTTATATGAGACAGAGTCAAAATCTAAGCAGCTACCACTTCTCTTCCAAGAAGCCTGTTATCATGTTGTTGAAGGAAATTAGATTGGTTTGACAATATTGTTGGCAAACCCAAGCTGGCTGCTAATCATCACTTAACCCACATCAAATTACCTTTATAGTTCTCTGAAATAATTAGTAGAAATTCCTAGTTTTCTCATCTTTTAACAGGTATAATCTTTTAAGTTTTCCCTCATTTTATTACTATAAATGTGTGTAAAGATACTACCAAATAAGTCCTGATCTGAATTTTAGGTAAACATAGAGCAAAAGGTTGGTCACTAGCATTAGGTGTTTACTGCCTAAGTAAAGATGAAGAAACAGGCAAGGGAAATAAAAGGTAACAGTGAAACCTGTGTGAGGTAAATGGTCAGCACTGTTAATGGGCTAGTATTACAAGGAAATGGTGTTTTTCATTTCCACAGTGGACTGGAGTAAAGGACATCATCCTTGACTCCTTCCTTAAAGGAAAGGTGTGAAAGATGAGAAGGGAGTGTTCCGAAAGTGCTGGTATAGATCACTTTGATTCAGGCAGACCTTCTCTGTCTCTCTGGAGACTGCTGCAGTCTTCAGGAATAATTTGATCCTGGCTTGGGAGGTGGATAAATGACTTCCTGTTGTCCCTTCCATCTCCTTTTCTGTATTCTGTATTTATAGGCATCGTGGAAAATAAGAATTTTGAGAAGGGATTTGAAGGAGGATAATTGGGTAACTTCAAGCACTTGTGTGAAGTTCATCTTAAGTATGAAGCAGAGGGCTGGAGAAAGCACAAAGGTGTGTGACTGAATATTCGACAAGTGGATATATAAGAGAATTTCCATTCCTTTAAGCATTTCATTGTCTGCTCCATTCAAAACTTTAGATGAATGCAAATGCTCCTTCTTGTTCCGGTTTGAGGACACTTCTCTAAGTAAATTGTTTTAAGATATCGTTAAGACTAATAGAATGTGAAGTCTTTAAAATATTTTTCTTTGAAAAATTAGGATTTAGTAGTTTGTGGTTGACGCCATCTGAAATAAAAAGTGTTTCTTTTTAAACTGATGCCTATTACTTAACTATTTCTAACTTTGCAGGTATATTGCATAGATTCATTTATTTCTGTCTGAATGGAGGTACTTTACAGCTTAACAGCCACAGCCAGTGATTCAAAAAGTGTTCCATAGAGTAAGAGCCTCAGAAAACGTGGCTGACTGAGTCTGTCCTTAGTAGTGAGAGGTGTACTTTCTTTCTCACTGGCATGATAGAATGCCGTGTTTCAAATTTAGTTTGTACTTCCTTGTCTTAGTGGTATCTATCCCCTTAACATTGAACATACCGCCTATCCTATGAGGACATGTGAGTTTTCCCCTGATATGCCTTTGCAGAGGCTACGATGCCTTCCCTCTCTATCCCACCTCACCCCTTTTCTCTGGGCAGAAGGGGAGGGCAGGAGATATAATAGTGTAATGGTACCTTCTCTTGACACTTAAACAAAAGACAGTCATCCGGATACCAGCCTGGGTGCTCCTGAATACAATCCTGTCTAAAGCCAATGAACATTGTAACCAGAGTGAGAGTTTTGCATCCAGAAGGGTTCCCAGTTGAAAAATAGCTTGCTTTCTTATATTTCTTTTGGAGTCCTGATGTGTCAGGAGCTGAGGTAAACTTAAGAATATCTTTTAGAGGCAGATAAACCTGTGTGAATTAAGATCGCAAATATCTGCTTTGAAATGGCTAACCTTATCTGCTCTAATTAGTTTCCGTAGTGTATATTATACTCTATTCGTAGCGACACTACTTTTATCATATTAACAGTAATCATATAATGTTGTGGATAAGGCATCGTGGTTTAGGTACAATTATCCCTAACCTGTGGATATTGGCCTGAAACCATTACTGGGATCACATTTCTTCCTGCATAGTGTTGTTTCTCCCTTCTGTTCTGCTATGCTCTTGCCCAGGCAGGTTTGCTTTTTAGCTTTGATTGAACGCTGCTCCTCAAAACACTTCTGTCATCCTTGACTCCTTCCTTAAAGCCTATTCCTCCTTCCCATCCTTTCTTTCCCTTCTTCTGCTTTACTTCATAAAGATCTTCTCAATTTCTCAAATAGAAAGTAGAGAAGAGTCAAATTCTCATCTTCTCTTCCTGTTGTTCTCACCCATGCAAGGATTTACAAGCCATGATCCCACTCAGTCCAAAGTTTCAGTGAGCCTTCATCTTGTGCATCAAGAAAGAAAATCATAGAAAACAGGAGCCTTTCAGTAAAAGTGTAAATCTTTCTGCTGCGCTCTACTTCCCTCATGGTGATTATGCCAAGCATCATAAATACTAACCACGTCTTCCCAGGTATTTACTTCATTTGGTCTGGCCACAACCTTGCCAGAAGCTTCTTTTCTCTGTCTTCCTTCTCCACCACCATCTGCAAGTATATCATGACAATAGAAAAATTCAAAACAGGGAGCAAATTAAGGAAATGACAATGTTGGTAAACAAGCCAAAAATGAGACATGAGTTCAATCTCAAAAGAGAGAAGACTTAGGAGCTCTTTGCTGCAGGTGTTCCTTTTTAAAATTTATGATTATATAACAAACTTTGGTTTTAGAGCCACCTTCAGTTGACAAGCAAACATCAGAGTACCAGAGAGTAAAGAATTGCTGTATTTCTCTTCCACTCAAATAAGGGACCTCAGAAAATGTATACTACACAAGCCACACAGTATGTAGTTCTGTGGATACAGGACATACATTTTAATCCCTAGTTTGCCATAGTTTTTAACATACGTATTCAGCTTTGCCTTGACCTTTGGGAGCAAAACACATACTAAAGTATCTGGTAGAATTGAAGCTGTGCAGAAATGGTTCATTGGTTCACTGAAGTTTTATTATCTTTTTAATTTACTAAAGTATTTTTGCAAGGAATGGGAGCATGGGAACATTGATACACTTATATGGTGAAAATAAAGCATGGCTTTAGTATGGACTCAATACTTAAGAAACAAGGTACAGCAGAGAAAAAGTTAAATGTTTAAAATGTTCTGTGGAAAGAAGAGTGAATTCTGATTATCTGGTTTGGTTTATCTTCCTGAAGGATTTACTCTGATAGCTGGAGATTTATTGATTGAATCTGCATCATTCAAAGAAGCAAATTAGTGCTTTGCTGTCATATTCTGTAATAAAGTTCCATGCTGTGATTTGGTCTGTTTCAGCAAGAAAGCATCTTTTTTTACTGTCTTGTCTTATTTGTTTTGCTCTTGATGCACAGCAGTAGTATACCCTCCCTTTTTACAGCAGTGCTTCAACACATTCATTGCTCAAATGATAGAAAAAGATCAATGATAAGGGATGTGCTTGTTTCATTTGTGCCGTGTGTGGAAAAGAACCTCTGTCTTTTGTTTTCTGACAGCCAGATTTGATCGTTAGTTGAAATCTCTGGAAACGTCAGTTAGTGACTAGGAGTTGTGTGGGTGAGTGGAGGACCATGGCTCTGGGCGTCAAAACATGTGCAGGTCCTGATGCTGCACTCAGCTGGACTGGCATGGCACCACGTAATTATGGGCTCCACTGGGGAATCTTCAGTAGAAAACGTGTTCCTCAGTGGAGAGGTTAGCCCAGTGTTTATAGCTCTTTTGAAATAAATGGAGTAAAGAATTACTTTACTGAAAGAGTGGCCAGGCACTGGAACAGCCTGCCCAGGGGAGGTGGTTGAGTCACCATCCCTAGAGGTATTTAAGAAACGTCTAGATGTGGCACTTCAGGGCATGCTCTAGTGGCAGAGATTGGGGGTGGGGGAGTTGTGTGTGTATGGTTGGACTCGATGATCTCAAAGGTCCCTTCCAACCATGAAGATTCTATGATTCTATGAGTCATGTTGGTATTAAATCACTGTATTAGGCAACTAAAACAACCTTTGTGAATAACATTAAGAGGCACTGTGGGGTTTTTTTGCCAGCAGTGGTGCTTATTCCTGAATCTGGCTCGGTATAGATGCATTTCTGATCATTCTTTCTTGATTTTGCAAATCTAGCAAAACTAAACAGATGACGCTCCTACTGTAATCAATAAATATCTTGATCCAAAGATCAAGATCATTAATATTCATTTATCTTTGTATTAAGCATCCCTAAAATGTGATCTCTATAAGATCTTACACCTACAAAATAGAGGAAAGCTAGGGGTATCACGGCTTCTTCAAATGTTTGTTGTGAGAGAAAAGATATATTGGAGTGAATGAAGTAATTTATTACAGTAAAATAGAGCCCCGTCTTACAGATGATGTCAAATTCACTTGGATTTGTTTCCTCGTGGTCCAACCAAGACTATGGCCTATGCTGTACATAAGCAAATTTATAGACAGTGAGAGGTGAGAGAGAGTCCTTATCACAGAACATGAACATTTTAAATTGACAAGTTTTGAAGGAAGGATCATTACAGCTGAAGCAGCATTTGAGAATGTAGCCTATACCTCAATATACTCGCCAGGAAAATCAGTGCTCAAAATTGTTGAAAAACTATTCTTATTTCCCCATGTTTCTTTTTAATGCTTAGAAATCTTTAGAAGATTTTATACCTTCCTCAGAGAGGAGTGTCCCTTGGTGTTCAGAAAGCTGCTTCAGTAAATACTGGGGAGGCTGAAGGCATCATCTGATCCCCAATGTATGTACAACTGGGGAGATGCTGTGGAGGCTACCCCAGGCTGTCCTGCCAGCGTACACAGGCCACCCTGTGGAATGGCAGAGCAGAGCAGCTCCTAGGCTATGCGCCAGTTGAGTTGCTCAGGTTCTCTAAGTGGACAGCTTGTAAAATGCTAGTAACCCCCCTCATAGTTGTTTTTTCAACTTGTTTTATAAAAGACCACCAAAGCTTGGCAAGGTGGAAGCCCAGCTCTGGATTCTTTTTGACTTGTGCTACATTACTAACAAGGGGAGAACCAATGTAGCTTTGAGCTTAATGGTCTTCAGGTTATTTATACCAATTGAGGTTGTGACATAGTGTGTCCAGATACGTCTTGACCATGAAGTTCAAAATCTCTTGTATTTAACTGCCCACTTTTTCCAGTTTTCTCTCTCTCACTTCAATACTCTCTGCTTTATGGTTCACCAGGAATTTTTTTTTAAGTTTGCGGAGAAGGAGGTTCGTTCCTGCCTCTGCCATGGGACAGTAGGGCATAGAGGATATTCCTAATGCTCTATTATTAGCGTAAGAAGTACCAGTGCTTGAGCACCAGGAAAGGAAAAGCTGGTACAATTACAGTGCGGGAGCCTAACAGTTTATACTAACTCTAGTGTTATCTACTATGCTAATACCAAAGAAAGAAGATACACTCTCTGCTATTAGTGTGTTTTCGGTTAGGAACTTCATTCCCAAGACAAAATAATAAAACACTTCCATTTCAAGTGAGAGTCTGAAAAGTTGCCAAAAGCAAAACCCTCGCTTTGTCTTCATTTCTCAGTTTCAGCTTGCCAGCAAGTGGCTAGGAGGAAAGCATGCAAAACTCCACTGTAAACATAGAATAAAGTATTGCGGGGCGGAGGCTAGTCAGTACCCAAAAGTCATAGCAATGTGCAATGTCCTACTGCATCTGGCCGGAGATAAGTTTGGAAGGTTGCATCTAGAAAATTCAAACAGTAGGAGAAAAAAATGAGGGCCCTCCTTTCTGTTGAACATCCCACCAAGAGAACAACTCGGGGAAACTCTGATGTTTTCTCTGGCCCTTTATTTTTATCATTCTTATGTTCTTAATGTTCTTAGCTCTGAATGTGCAAATGGCAAGCAAGAATATAAGATAGAGACTTTTCCTATGCATGCTGGGAGGCCACACTCATATGAAGGGAGGCTGCATGGTTTCAGCTTGATCCATGGTTTTTTTATCAAGAGCTAGGTTTTAGTTCAGGTAAGATTCTTCTTGCAGTTTGATTTTTTTCTTTCAGTTCTGCTCATCCAATTATAAAGCTGCATTTCAGAAGTGCCTCTATGCCACTAATATTGCGGGAATTGACTTAAGATGCTACTTCTTCAGCTTAGTACCCAATATTCAAAATTGAGCATTGTGAACCTGGATGGTTCACATATATATCGTAACTTACACGTAAAACTCTACGTGTGCAGTTGCACAACTAAATAAGCTCCCTTAGCAGGGGAAGTGTGAGTCAACAAAACAAACTGAGGCACTATGCGAAAACAAAACCAAAGTGTGCCTTGCACATGCATTCCAAAGCCAGTTTTTCCAGGTTGTCTGAGTAGCTGAGAATAATTGAACTCGTGGTACCTTTCTGGTTTCTACTTATTTTAAAAGACCAGAGAAGAATTACCTTTCTTTTCAGACAGATAGAGAACGTTTTAAAATAGGCCATGATATTGCACATGGAATGCCTGCAGCTATCTTCAGGACAGCTAATGATAATAAATAATATCATAATAATACCTGATTACTGAAAAAGTGAAGCTCTTTGCTTATGTTCATGCTCCATAGACGTGGTTAGGCTCCATGTAGTTAAAATTAGATGTTCTCATCTCTTCCAAGTGGCATCTTTCTCTTTGTCCCCTACTTTCCTAATCAATGGCATGTTGGTCACAGAAAATGTTTTAGAAGTATGTATTTGCAATTTGTATTCTTTTAAGGGATATTCTTGCATACGAGCATGAACTCATGCAAATAAAAAGGGTTGTGAATATTTTAACAAAACTTAACATTTTATTCAAATTAATATCTTTTAATATTTTTGCAATAGTTGCTGAAGAATAGTACAGTGTTCTATGAGCCAGACACATATGCAGGTATCTGATAATTTTCTCTGACCTTCAGATTTCTCCTTTTATATCTCCACTAAGCACTAATTTGTTACTAAAGCATACTTTGCAATTAAAAATTTATTGCTTAAAAAGAAAAGACAGCTTCCTGCCTAGTTCTTAATTAATCTTTATTTAAGACACTTAAATATTTATAATGACTTACTTCTCTTTTCGTTATAAATACTGTAGTGATTCAAAAAACTTTTATGTTTCAGAAGAGTTTTCACTTATACTGCAACGGGAACTCATAAAAAAATTCAGCATCTGTCTCAATCCATAGACTGTGATGCTATTGCAGCTCTAAATACAAAGATGTCAGATTTAATGGTGGCAGATTGGTGCAGAAAGTGTCATATTTCCCTCAGGCCTTATTGTCCCTCCTTGAGAAGTAGAAGAAAGTGCAAGTAAACTATTACTGTGCCTGCTAGACATAAGCAACGTCCTACTAACTTCAGTTTATGCAAACTGCACAGCTAAAGGGACAAAGAAGTATTAGATCTGTGGGCTTAACCTTCTGCCTGCATCAGCACACTGCTCTCCTGAAGGACAGCAGCAGTGAGAAACAGCGGGTTTATGCTGCACCAAGGCATGGTGTTTCCTGGTTCTTGTGCCTTGTGCAGGTCACTGTCCAGTATCTGCACTGGGGGTTGGGTTGTCCTTCAACCCCTGACCCACCAATTACCTATACCGCTAGCCCCTCGGCTCAGCCCCCAAGGCAATTTTTAGACTTTCTGAACTCTGCCAAAACCCTGCTTATCTTGCATATATTCCCGGGAGTGCCTAAGCTTGAAATCATCACCTGAGCCCTTTCCCGTATGCAACCTTTCAATTCCCCCACCTATTCAGTAATTTTGGTGGTGACCTGGCTGATAGAATAGATTGTGCCTCCTTACCTTACAGAAAAATCTGCCCTGGAGCTGGACAGCAGAAGTTGGCCAGCAGTAATTCCACAGTTTGCTGTCTCTGACCTTCTTTCTTTTCCGTAGAGCCATTTTTCTGTCTATCACCTTTTCTTTTTTCTCTATTTTATCTTTAGAGGAGATAGAGACAGCCATGGAAGGTGAGGAAAGGATAATTTCTGAGAGGAATCCCATTTTTCTACACTAACACCAAACAGCTTCTCTGTTGAAAGGTGGGATACAGGTGGGAAGGGAGTAGTTTAGGCTTGCAGTCAGGGACTTACAAACCAGGTGGGATTCTGCATCACATATTCTGTGGGAGGTCACACTTAGTGACCAGAGAGGACCCACTGATCTTTACCTAAGAAGGTCATCATCCGTAAGCAATGGAAACAACCATGGCTTTCCTTTTGGTATAAGGAAGGGTAAGGTGGACTTCCGCATGCAAGTTAAATTATGGAAACATCACTCTGCTTCTGCCTGGCCAAATTGCCTACAACAATAGGATACACCACAGTGTTCTGGGAAACAGAGCAGGTAAAATTGCTAAGCGGATACGAGAAAACTGAAATCTAAATTGCAGTACAAGCAAAATGACCTGCTGCTATAAACTGTACCCTTACAGATTTGCTTACTGATTGTGATATGCTATTTATTGTGTGTGTAAGCTGTAGATTGATCAAAATTATTTGTTTCCATTTATATCTTGTTGGAAAACTATGGGAGATCACAGTTTGACTGAAGTAGATTACTGCCAATCATTCCCATATGTGGAATCAGGAAATTGAATAAGAATTATTCTTGTAGTTTTCAGCTGAGTTATTTAACTAAAACTGTAGCTGAAAAGGTGGGATTTTTCACACTGTTTAACTGGAAATACTTAATGTAGCCAGAGATCAGTACTGATGCTTGAATGGATGAAATGGCATTTTAAGTATTGCAGTGCTGAGTGAGGATAACATAACAGTATAATTGGTAATGTGTGATATGAATCAGGGATGTCAGCTGACCATAGTAAGTGAAATCTTGCTCATCTTAATCATGTGAATGGTTTCAAGGATGTCCCTGAATGAGATTCTTTTCTAATGTAAGGCCATTGATTTCATATATAAGTGAAATGGTATTGTGCTCACAGACTCTTGTAATATGGTATCTATCCATTCATTCTAGATCTAGAATAAAAATAGTTGATTAAATTCATACTATGTTAACATTTTTTCTTCCCAGTATACTTATATCTCCTGTACAGTTAGTTCTCTGGGCAAATTGTCATGTTTGCGTTATGATTGTTCTGTTTCTCTTTGCTGGAGAGTGCTACTTTAATGGGTATCATTTCTGTGATGGAAGCAATAACTTTCAGCAATTCACAGTGAGGCTTTTCTTCTCAGTTGCCTTCTGGTAGCGTCACCATTTTATTAGCCTTAGCTAATTCCAGAGGTAGAGCAGTTTAGCAGATAACGCAATACCATGAAGGTTAAGTAAGCCTCACCTAGGGGGACACGGGACAAGTTATGTCATTTCCCTGCCCTGACCTGTTAGAGACATGTCATCTCTGTAAGTCTGTTTGCAGTGATGGAACTTGCATAGCACCTAGGATAGCTGACACAAAATTTTATTTCTAGCTCTGACACTTTCATTGCAAGGCCTGAAGCAGGTGGCTCAGACTCTTTGTACAGACTCTTTGTCTGTAAAATACCGCTTCTCAACTAGTAAAGGATTTTGATACCTACTGCAGAAGAGAATGATAACTCTGGAAGTGCTTAAAATTTCTACTGAGCAATATAGCACATTAAACATGCTGGTATTTTCTAAGTTGAGATGGAGTATTAACTAGACACGGTCTCTCAGAGAGTCCCTGTTCATAGCTGCTACTGATCAGTGACTACTGCATGGACAAGAGGTCATCTCCTACAGAGTGTGTCAGCGAAACAACCCTTATTCTTTTGTTATCTGCACAGATTTCCCTAGCTGTCAGTCCAAACTCATCAAACAAGGAGGCTATGCTGAGCACCACACTCTTTTTTTGTCCATCCTCCCCCGAGCAATGCTTACTGAACTGTGTCATGTTTTTCACTATATCTTTGAGTTGCACGTGTCCTTATGAAACTAAGCTGAGGCAGTTAGAAAAGTTTAAACACGAACCTTGCTTCCTGACGCACCAGGATAGTCTTCAGTAAAAAAACCAGCTTGCTCCTGGGTGAGGTAGCACGGTGTCTGGTGCCTACGATTACTCATGTGCTTACTGATTTTGGAGTATTGCTCAAAGTAGAAGAACTGCACATCACAAGCAGGCAGGAGATTTCTCTAGCACAGCAGCCATGAAAAATCTCACTGGTTTATGGACGGTTGGGACCAACTGAACAATCATTATCAAATTAAGGAGGAGACAGCTGGGGGGACTTGAAATCTTTTCCTCTCTTGTCATAGATACTGTGGTATTGCCTGTCTCTCTAAATGAAATAACAATAGGGAAGCCTCAGGGCAGATTGACTACTTCCCCTCTCTTGGGTAGTCTGCTTTTTTTCTTTTTCGCATATTAGAGGTGGCTGATCCATTGTAATGCAATGTCAAAGGCCTTTGGGACTTAAAAAATGTTCTGTCTGTGGTACGGAAAGGGCAAAGAAAAAGCATTGACCCTACCAGATGTGATATTTTCAGGTGGCACAGAGGTTTTAAGGAAAATCAGAAAAAAGAATGCACTTGGGTTGACCAAGCTTAAAGCAAATGAAATCATTCCAGGTGGTTGCCCAAACTTACAGCAAATATAATAATTCTACTTGTTTGCCCCTGTAGCTCTTTCACTCAAAACTCTTTCAGTAATATGGCAACCTTTGCATTACAGATTACACATTGGTCACAGCAAACTTGTTTTCTAATAGATTAAACTGCTTCACCACTGCTATAACATTTGACAAAAACATCTGTTAGATCCAAGCAGCTATTTAGTTTGATGACATTTCAATTCCTTTCATGAAGAACTGAGAAATATTTACTTACGTATGCGAGGAAGCTCTTTGGTGAATATTTTGTACTCTCATGCAAACAACAGTATCCAGGTGCACACTAGCACGGTAGCTATTTGCTGTTTGTTATTCAGTCACTCCATATTTACCTGGAATAGTTGTTTTTATCTGTTCAGTAAGCAGAAACATTATTGTTACTATGAGGTGGCCATTCACAAACAATATCTTTCTTCCTGCACCATAAGACACATAAGGCAGAAGTCAAAACAATTATTAACAATGCATAGCCAATAGCAAACAGCTGACAAACAGCCCGCACGCTAAAAATGCTTTGTCCAAATAATTCAGTTCATAATTAACAAATGCATTGGCAGAAATCTGCTCATTAACAATTTGCAAGTGGGAAATAGTGTTGGGTAATGCATTTACAAACTAGCTACAATGGATGTAATAGGAAAGTAGGGTTGCAGCCTCACACTCCCTGAGAACAGAGTCTTTGCTTGTCTATATAAGGATTGTCCAGAGCAGTTCAGATTAAGTTAACTGAAAGTATGGAATTCAAGTATATAATTGAGATGCAACAAACCCAGTATGGACACTTTCACTGAAAGCAAAGAAGCAAAAACCTGTTGCCCGCTCCAAGGATGCAGTGGGTTGACCTTGGCCAGTGGCTAGGCACCCACCCAGCTGCTCTCTCAATCCGCCTCCTCAGAAGGACAGGGGACAAAATAGGGTGAAAAAGCTCATGGGTCAAGATAAAGACAAGGAGATCACTTGCCAGTTACTGTCATATGCAAAACAGACTCAATTTAGGGAAAATTAATTTCATTTACTGCCAACTGAAATAGGTTCAGGCAGTGAGAAACAGGAAGACAAACATTAAAACAACACTTTTCCTCCCCTCTTTTCCAGCCTCAACTGCATTCTTTCACTCCCAACTCCTCTCCCTCCCCACAGTGGTGTAGGGGTGATGAGGTTTATGGTCAGCACAAAGTGGCTTCGCCCTGCTGCTCCTTTCCTCTCACTCTTCTCCCCTGCTCCAGCCTGGGCTCTCTCCCATGGGCCACAGTCCTTCAGGAAATATCTGCCTGCTCTGGCGTGGGGTTCTCCATGGACCACTGGGGTTATCTGCTCCAGTGCCTGGAGCACATCCTCCTTCTTGGACCTTGGTGCTCCCTCTTTTGTTTCTCACTCATCTTTTCTCCCTCCTCCTCTGCCGGTGTGGCATTCTCTGTCCTTTCTTTAATATGTTTCCCAGAGGTGCCACCAGCTTGGCTCCTCACAGAGGCCACACTTGCAGCCCCGCCACTGCCAACACTTTGAGACCTACACCCAATGCAAAGGATTAAGCTACCAAAAAAAATATATATACATTTTTACTATTTCATTTATTCCTATTAATTTCATTATTTCTTTGATTACTCATGTTTCCCATCAAAAAATAAGGTCAGGACTATACATGGAGTTGTTGGCATACCAGTGTTATCTGAGGTGTGTTTATTGCAGTGCTGCTGGGCTAGTAGAAGGTTTAATGTCATTCTCATACCAGAGGGCGAAGCCCTGAAGGCATACTATAGTTAGTATCATTTTTATGCCTGCTACAAACTACAACAAAAAGCTGCTTTTTTTGCTAAGGTTAAGTGTAGATGGATGGGCGAGACTAACATGGGGGAAACTAGCATGTCCAGTAGACTAAGTCGTAGTTTGGGGGTGACCTTGAGCTGCTTCATTGCCTCCACAGGGCTTCCAGTTCACTCGGGATCTTTTCTACGCTGCAATGTTTAATTCTTCATATGCACTCTGGGAGACAAAGCAGTAAACTGCTATAAAAGTGATTGAGCCAGCGTGGTCTATCGTGGTCACACCCGCAGCAGGAGAGCTTTCTTAATCGACTCAGAAATAAAGATGTACTGTGTTCCACAAGCAAAGCATTCCTCGGGCTGGGCTCCAGCCACACCAGCACTCCCACCTCATGCCAGGGTAGTAAAATTGGCCTGGAAAGGTTTTTGTTGTTTCCTGTTGCCTAGAAAAAAAAAAAAACCCACAGATTTTTACTAGGGAATTTGTCGGCCGGTCAGGGACTTGGATACCTTGCCCCTAGACCAACACAACTCCGCTAGCTGAAATACCAGCGTAAATGAATAAGATCCTGGGGCTTGTGGCAGTTTGCTTCTGTGTGGCATGTTCTTCTGACCGAAGATTACCTGAAAGGTAACCCTTATTGAGTCGATAGGCCTTCATAAGAGCGTCTTTTAGCTTGGCCAGAATAGCGAGTTCACGTTAATTTAGGTAAACTGTTGAAGAAAGTTATGCTGACACACTTATTTTGATGCAAACCTCGTTTGTTTCCCAACAGTTTTGAATGGCTGCTGTTTCTCTGTATAGAGTATGAATTTCAAGAGTAGTCACTCTTCCAATGCCGGTAGTTAGAAGTAGCTTTCTCTGCAATATCTCTTCGGCCTAGTTTCCCTTTTTTTGGCAAGACTCTTAGGAATTGGCTTAAATTTAGTCCAAATATGTGATTTCAGATTGATATAAACATATCTGCAGGGGGGCTTACATGCTATTTTAAGTTCAGATAGCGCAGCTGACTCGGGCAGGCATTAGGCTAGGGTTTTCTAAGGAGCCTCAGGTTTGGCATCCAACTGCTACTGAAGATTAAAGGGATTGATAGAACTCTTATTTTATGGAAATAAGTGATGGTACGGCCTTTTCTCCCCTCAAAAAAGAAGAAAACAGCCTTTCTTGTGTAGTTAGTGACCTTCATCTTAACTGTTTAATCTAACTCATGATGGAGGAATAAAGAGATTTTTCCAGACAAATGCATAGGCATACAATATGTGTAATTGTCACTTTCTGTTTATTATGGTGATAAAATAAAATTATTTTTAGTGAATAAGCAAGGTTGCTTCAGCTTTTATCCGTCCTGTGTTCATCTGATGCAGTTCCATAAAGGACTTTACCCTGCTCACTGTCGTGCTACAAGTGAAGGGCTTGCCAGTTCCACCACAGGATGGCTGATGCTTCCTATGAGATAAGAGGCTATGTTCAGGAAATGCTTTTGTAACACTATGATGAAAATGTTCTGACTAGCTTTGGCTGACTAGATCCCTGGGTGTGCAAGTGGCACCTAAGCCGTCATGTGCCCAGAGTCTTGGTTGCCCAGATCACCAACCTTGTTTGCTATCAAGGTTGGTTCATTCCTGCTACCTGCCCATGTTATTTTTCAGCGAAAACCAGCATGTGAGAGGAGGGATGGGACATAGCTTGGTGTGATCCCAATTGTTGGGAAGAGAACCGGGATTTGGGCCTGAGGAGGACTTTCCTCCAGAACTTTTGTTTTCATAGTGGTTACTCCATGTCCGTTCAGCATGAAAAAGGTTTGCATTCTAGGATATATAATATCCTGAAAGCTGGATATCTCATGCTAGCCAAAGCTAACTTTGTATATTGGCCACTGTTGTAGCTGGGATACTGGTTTACGTAGATCTTCTGTCTGACCTAGTATAGCCATCCTTATTTATTCATTTATCTAAGGTACCAAAACACTAAAAGTTTACCACAGGTCTGTACAGGGTATTATTATAATTATCATTATATTCATTTTTTATTACCAAAACTTTGGATGGTCTTGTAAGGTCTCCAAAAATAAAACTCTTTATTCTAATTACCCTAGGATGTGAAGTTGCACAAGGGGACTGGGGAAACTAGGAAGTTTTCTGCCCTCAAAAACCTCCTTGCACACCAGCCAGAGGCACGGTACGCTCTCTAACATCTGTGTGTTACAGGGGATCACCAAGAATACAATAAAAGAGCAAAATTAATGAGGACATTGACAGCTGCATTTAAAACAGACTAAAGGATAATTTCCCTTAGTATCATCCCACAGCACTCCATAATGCTTCTTAAGCTGAAGGCTTATATTATGCATCTTTGTGTAAAATACAGACTGGTCAATGTTTCTTTTATCACCAAAATGAATCGCTTCTTTTTGAAGCCCACACATGTATGTGACATCCACCGCAACCTGTGGCAATGAGTTCTGCCATTTAATTATGATCTTTGTGGAGTGCATCCTTTCTTGGGTTTCATGTTTTGAACTTACTAACTGCTCATTTTATTGGGACTGTGCTATGAAATACAGTGAAAAAGCATTCTTTATTCACTTTCGCAGTACTGTTCACGATTTTCTGGGGCTCTGTCACAGTCCTTCCCTCATTTGTCCCTCTTCCAATACGAAAATCCTAAAGCCATCTTTTTTTTTCTCCTAGTACAGAAGCCATTACATGCCTTTGATCATCCTGTCACCCTTTTCTCTATCTTTCTGTTGCTATCCTCTTGTTTTTGAGATGAGATGACTGTATTCAATATTCAAAATGTTAGGTGGGCAATGGATTTTTATGGCAGCATTATTGTGTTTTCTTCTGCTGTTTTCTGTTCTTTTCCTACTATTTCCTAATACCATTTTCTTTTTTTGACAGTTGATGAGGATTTCGGTGACATTTTCATAAAGCTGTTTCCAAGCTCTCTTTCCCAACTAGCAGTTAATTTCACTGTGTGTTTATAGACTTCCCAGGGTACAGGCATGAGACCTCAGCTATTTAGCCACGAAAACACAGCTAAATTACAAGAGTGTTTTAGGCTGTAAACAGGAAGATTGTTGGTAGAATTTAACATTCGATCAGTTCTATTGGCAATTTATATTGTTCTAGGTTTTGTTATACCAGGGATTTCTCACAAGTATGTGAGGCAGTGTGAATATTTCCCATGGACCCCATATTTTTAGTGAGTTGTTGGTTATTTTAACACAACATTAATTCTAACAAGAAACTCATTCAGGAAAGAGTTCATTCGATGAGTTTTATCTGAGAGGGTTTTGCTAACTTTACCACTGTAAGGCATACCCTGACCAAAACCAGGGGAATCCAAGCAAATGCATGATAGTTTGCTGTACTAACTTGATGGAGATTTCATCCCATGGTCTTCAATATCAGGTGGAGATGCATAGCCCTTCAATTTGTTTCATAGCTGAAATTTGCTACTACTATCACAATGGTTGCTTAGATGGAGTTCTGGAGCTTAATGAAATCTGGAATTAAATAAATCAGCTCAGGATTGTTAAAACCTAGCTGTGAAAGAACCTTAAATAGTTGTTTCTAAAAGAAGTGCTGACAGAATAAGTATATTACTGCAAATATATTACTGTCGATCAGTCTCATCTCTGACTTTAAAACAGTTGCTATGTTATATTTCAACGATCACTGTAAAAAATTCCTTAATGGGCCAAAGAGACCTCGCTATCATATCGCAAGGAGAGATCTTTTTTAAATGAGGTTTTCAGCACTCTTCTTTCATGGAGTATGAGTCATTTGACTTTTTGTTTTTTAGCATAAGCTCTTGTTTTAAAATTTGTGGCTGCACTACAGTACAGAAGCCAGGGGTGTATGAAGATTTTCAGTTAACACAGTTTTCTCTGAGATGGAGTTCTGTTCCTTACTAATTCTATTTATTCCTATGCATTATAGGCAGAGTTTTCTTTGTATGGCTTTTCCTTCCCCCCCCCATTCCAGTCTCAGTCCTGCTGCTCTTAGAGAGATCAGTGGTGGAAAATTACTTTATAGCTGTGGTGGGTTGACCTTGGCCAGCAGCCAGGCACCCACCCATCTGCTCTCTCCCTTCCCCTTCTCAGCAGAACAGGGGGAGAAAATATGATAGAAAATCTTATGGGTTGAGACAAAGACAAGGAGATGACTCAGCAATTACCATCATGGTCAAAAAAGCAGGCAACTTGGGTAAAATTAATTTAATTATTGCCAATTAAAAATAGAGTAGGCTAGTGAGAAACAAAGACAACACTCTAAACATCTTCCCCCCTACTCCTTCTTTTTCTCAGGCTCCGCTTTACTCCTTCATTTCCAACTCCTCTACCCCCTGCCCCCACAGCCTGCACAGATGAAAGCACTGGTGATCTCCCACTCTTTCAGTTTCATTTGGATTTAGAGAGCTGAGATGGCTCATTGACTCAGTCAACTACCCTGTCCATTAAGGACAATTGGAAATGACAAAGCTGGACTTGAAATGCAGAATAACATTGTGAGTAAAAAGGGACATCCTCAGCTATTATATCACAAATAAGGAGGCCAAATACATGAACTAGTCCAAAAGATAGCCAACAAACTCTAGTCAATTGTTTGAAAGATATTTAGGGACATGATTTTATGTGCCTGTTTTGGAACATTTACTCCAGCATATTGATTCATTAATCAGTGAATTAGGAGCTGGACCTCTTTCATTTTCACTGTTCTTTCACAACTGGAACAGCTTAGAAATGTAGGTATGAGAAATGTATGCAAGAGAATAAATTAAATAATTACTCTTCTCGTTGTTCTGATTCCCTGTGCACTCTAGGAAGCCTGATCTGAGCAATTCAACTTGTAAAAGCCCATAAACTCTCTGCAGATTCAGTGGTAGAGTAAAAAATAAATATTTTATGAATGAATAACACATAAAATGGGAAAGCAAATTGTTTTGGACAAGTTTTGTTTTAGAATTTGATAGGTGATATAATTACTAAATCCTTGATTATTCTTCTTTTCAGAGCATACTCAACACCTTTAGGTATCTTCCTTGAGACCGCAGAGTGACTGCAAAACCTGCCCAACGACAGTAATTTTTTAAATATCACTGGTCTTCTGACGAGTAAGTTTTTCATTCTCAGTTTTGTTTTCTCCCCTGTACTGCCGACTTGTATTTTATCCTTGTATTTGTTATATGGACTACTGTATTCATTTTCTGGGCCAAGTGAATATGAATGCAAATTGAATAGTATGAAAGTGATCTTAATCTTTCCCAGATAGAATGAAACCAATCAATAGTACAGATATAATTGAGATGAAGTACTGGCTCACCTGATAATTCCAACTTGTAATGCCAGTGGGACTGTGGTTGTATGTCTGGATTTTTTGAGACTTTTTCCTGTTAAAATGTTAAATGGCTAAAGATTCTTTCCTGTCACTAGAGTTGTGTGGCATCAGGGTCAGGAAATGCTTATCTATTTGCAGTTGGGCTCTTCTTTTTCTTCTCAGGAGCCTCCAGAGGTTACTCATTGTAGCAAATGTGACCCTAAAATTTGCCAGGATTCACATGGATACAAAAATGGTATTCGTATGCCTCCTTTGCCCATTTAGTCTCCTGTGGTCCCTCTGCTCGTCTTATTCTTTGAAAGGTTGAACTGTTTAGTCTCAGACTTATACGAGGAGTTTGCTAACACCGCATCTAAATTGGTGCTTTTCAGGCATTTGGGCTATTAGCATGTAGCCAAACTTTTGAGTCTTATTTGAGGTCTGAAAGTAACACAGGGTCTGAATTCATCACTTGTTACAAAGACATCTCTCTTCTAATTATCTGTGCTTCTGTGTGGTTCACTCCTACCTGGACCATAGCGTATCAGAGATGTGTATAACAATACAAGCTTCCGTATCTGCTTAGTTGACCATTCGCTTGGATTTTACTAAGAGGAAAGACAGGCTAGAGCCAAGAGCTTCAGTTCTTGGATTGTCTCCAAGATGCAGTTCTGAAGCGCTGTCCTGTTTACCATGAAAAGCAGACCATAGGGCAGCTGAAGCCGTTTGACACAATGAATTCAAGCCTAATAATTGAATTGCTCAATCTCTGTGGCATTAAGCATGTCAGGACTGTGCACAAACCTGATTTATCACTTCATCAAGCCAGGAAATAAATAATAAATAGTGAGTCAATCTGAATGGAGAAAAGGGAAGGTTTCCTTTTGAGGGGGAGGGTGGGAAAGAGGCTCCGTTTGCGTTTGGGTAGATTAATCAATTTTAATTAACAACATTTTATTTTGAGGCAGATGTTACAAAAGCAAAGGAGAAGGATAGGCAGGTTCACAGCACAGGTAGTAGTGGTGGTCGTATCTCCTTTTATTTTGTAGTACGGTATTATAATAGTCACAGGGTCAATTCCCTCTTCTAGTAAGTAATATTGAAACCCAAATCCCTCACCTCTGCTTACGGTACCTTTCAGATACCTTGGCTCTGCAATATTCCCAGGCAAATTATTAGAGTTTACTTCAGTCTGTTCAATGTTCTGGTAAAAAATTAACCCTACACCATGTCAATAGGGTGTATGCTAAACTAGCACATTCACAGAAATAACTTGGCATAAGGAGTTGTAATTGAAGGAAGGTATTTGTAGTGGGTTTCAACAAGGTTCACGATTAGACATACATTTTCAGCATTTTTCAGACAACCTGGAAGCTGACAGAATATAACTGTCAATGAAATCTGCAAATGATACAAATAGTCCAGGCCACTTGCTATAGCAAACAACCTGGGTTGCTTAGTAACCTCAGTCCATCTATATAAAGTGAAATACTGAATTTAAGGCTGAAGAATACCAGCTTCATTGAGAGGAATAGGAATTGTGTTCTAAGGAGTCCTAACCTTTGGGGGAAATATTTCAGGAATCACATCAGATAAGCAGCTCCAGTGAGAAAATTGATTACACAGAAAGGGGGTCGATGCCTTGGTCATGAGTCTGGCTTCAGTGAGACTGATGTTAGAAGGCTGTGTTTTGGTGCCCCTGCTTTCAGAAAGTGTATTGAGGAAAAAACAGAGAGGGTCAGAAGAGGGCCAGAGAAATCATTACTACACTGAAGAAAATGTCTGCAACAGATTTGAAGAGCTCAGTCTGCTTTGGCTTTTTTAAAAGAAGCTGAGAGCCTTCTTGATGGCATTACCATGGGGAAAAGCGAGCAAGGAACGTAATTGAAATCATCACTCTCTTTCGTGCGCTTACTTTTTAATTAGTTTCCTGGAAAAAGGCGGGTTCTTTTCAGTTGGTATTATTAAAGTATTTTGGTTTTCTGCCAAAGTGTAGCAGTAAATATTACGGTGGGTGACCTCACTTATTTGATAATCTAGACTGGGAAATACATTATTACCCAAATAAGAGTGGGTAATTTCCTTTAACATCATATTCTCCTTGCTTACAGTATTGTGGACTGGCAGCGTAATTCCCACGGTCAAAGTGGTGATAAAGAAAAGTTCTTGATCACTATAGTCAATCCTGTTCCACTGGTGTGAGAATGTCAGATGCCGGATTATTTTGACCGCTACTTTGTTTACCTTAGGCACTTCTGTTTGTAAAGGTGGAACTACAGTAAGTTGCATTTAGGAAATTATTTAAAAGCTCCTGATATATTTATTCAGAGTCTTGATTTTTACTTTTTGTTACCTTAGAAACCAATGAATGACATTTCACCTTTACTACATGTTTACTTGTTTTATTTATTACTTATATTAAGCTGATTTATTAGTCAAATTAACCATTCTTTGTGCTGAGTAAACAGAAATGTGTGTTTCTTTCCATTTACCGTGTCCTGCAAGATTTTAGAGTTCTCAGATTTCAGCCTCTGCCATGGAGCTTTTACCTACAGTAGAAAGTAAGATTTTCTGCCTTTATCAGCTCTCAAGAGATAGCTTTGCATGAACTAGATATTGAACAGAGCTAACCTGAATAAAGTGAAGAAAATACCTTCTCTGCACTGCAAAGGAAGATACATCCATCAAATTTGGACTAAACACTTCATCAGAGACCGTTTTCCCAGTCATTCAAACTCTCCCAGCTCAGTTGTTGGATGGTGAGCAAACCTTTGCCAACAGATATGAATGTCATTTAATGTAAATCAAGTTTTTATGAAGTTTGGCAGTACATTGTTAAAATTTCATGTTTCATTTCAAATGACTCTATTTTTAAATAAAAATATGTATTTAATCTGGAAAAAATGCATCTAGTTAAAAAAACAGTTTGAGCAAAATCTATTCTTGTATTAAAAAATGATGCATGAATTTCTACTCGGGCTGCCTGCTGGACAATGGAAAATGAAGAAAGCAGCTCTACTTAGTGATTATTTGGAAACCTTTGAGGTGTTAAAGAAGTGAAGTAGTAGCGTGCCTACGGCAACAAGTGTGTTACACTTAGATGTTGATCTGTTTATTTCATAAGTATAACAAAAAGGCAAAATACTATGCATTATCTTTGTTAAACAGAATTCTTATCATAAAGAAAACAATTTTTTTTTCTCATTTAGGGAATTTCAGAACCATATTATATAGACACTGAGATACAAGGGGGACATAATTATTTTTTCTCACAGTTTTTAAAGACAAGGTAGCATCCAGGCAAGCATATTTGAGTTCTGTTTGGTGGTGTTGTTGATAAAGGGCTCGTTGAAAGCTAACCTTGAAAATGTATAGAACTTCATCTTCCATATGTATAACTCAACGTATACCATTAGCAGAATTCAATATATTTTCCTAGAAATAGAAGTTACACAACGTGAAGAAAAAAAAAGCTAAATAAGTTCGTGGTCTTTCTTTTTTCCTAGAAACGCACCTTGAATCTGAGGTGCCTCTCCAGCTCCTTAATGTAAAATTCTGTTCAATTGAGTGTAATGGATTTACTTTCAGATATTTTTTCTCAGATTTCTATCAGACCTCCTGCAGTACGAAGCCAAATGGCATCACAATCTTAGTTATGGGAAAAGGCACAGGAAAATTCAGGTGAATGGGGAAAGACTATAAATAAAAAAACATTAGCCTCTGACCCAAGAATTGTCCAGTAACAAGTGCGATTATGTAGACAAATGGTACTGATCACAATCTTCTTTCCCCACAGCATGGCAGTTGCTTGGAGTAGAGCATTGCTGAATAGATAGCCGTGCTTTTGGTGTTGGCAGGAAGGAATGTGCTTGCCCACAGTGAGATGGAGCACTCATTGACTGGTCTGACAGGTATAACAAATAAAGATCTTGGCCACGGGAGATGCTGAGCACCTGTGACACCTGTCTTTGCTAATTCAGAGGTTTGCTGGTGAATGCATGAGCGAAAATGAAGGGTGACGGTCGCCTGGTTGGGGCGATGGCGGAGGGGAGAGCTGAATGAGGAATTCCATTTTAGAAAGCCTCTAATCAGGCAAGAAATTCCAGTGGCACTGGACACCAAAAGGCAGAAATTCACCCCAGTCCAGGTGTGTTTAAATTGTATTCAGAGGTTACTTTTCCCCTTGGAGACTTTGTGCCAGAGCAGGTGTTGCCTGTCTTTGCTGCTCACACTCAATGATGAACCAGCAGGTGGAACCTTCACCCCTGCGGCGGTGGAAAGCTCTTTGCAGCTCTGCCTTCCTCCCCACGAATGTGTCTGTGGCCCCAGGACTGGTCCAGGCCAATATTTCTGCTAAGCCCAGGTAGTAGCTGGGTGCAGGGGATGAAGCGCTCCCCGTACCCGCTAGCTAGGGCAAGAGGAACAGCCTGAGCTGCAGTTGCACAAGGGTCCCAGCAAAGGGGTGTCAGGTGTCATAATCACTGCTCTTGTCCTCACAGTCCCTCTCCTTTCCTCAGGGATCCCACGGACCCATGTCTGTCTTAACTTCTGGCATCTAACTGAGGGTCCTAAGTTTAGAGGTGCCATTACCTCAGGCTCTTCCGGTTGACACAGACCTTGAGGGACCCTGGCCTATTTAAGGTCTAAGTTGGCCTTCAGAGGTGTCTGTTCCTTTCCGTTGTTGGCCGAAGGCAACTGTTCTCCTGAATTAGGAGCCTTGGTGAAGTGCCTAAAGGTAGGCAAGCTGGCGGTGCATCACTCACAACATTAAAAATAGAAGAAATCGATGTCGCTGCAGCTGGGATCCCTGGGGCTATGGTGTATGTCTGTGACACCCAGCCTCCAGCTCCTCCTGGGGCTCTGGCAAAGGGCTGCAAATTCCTGACAGTCCAAAGAATTTGGGGCAGAGAGTGAGCGTTTAGTGTCTTTTAAGGAGGAGTGCCACTTCCAAACTATGATTCTCCAATTCTGATATGACAGGACAGACTCAGTCCAGCTTAAGAGCAGGCTTGGCTAAGTGCAGTCCTGTGTAGCTCAACAAGAATATTATTTTTGTATTGTAGTACTAATAACCAGTTAAAAGATAACAACGCTTATTAGGCAGATACAAACACATTCTTTGCCCGTCTTGTCAGGGTACAAATGAGCAAAGAGCCAGAAGTACAGTTCATTAGGAAGAAACAAAGCCATTTAATTATCCTAAGAAAACTGCCTTCCAATTGTTTTTTCTCTTTCTTTCTTTTTTTTTTAGCTAATGGTTGTAGTTTTCTTACTATTTGCTGAGATTTATATATTGCAATAGAAGTGCAGAGCATCTGTCTCCTGGCCTATCAACTTCATCAGGCTTGGGGAATTGAGGGGGAAAAAGGAAAAGAAAATATGTGAATATAATGACTATGATATTGAACTATTTTATGCTGCCATATGGAGTTAAACTGGTTTAAAAAAAGATAAGATTTCCATTTCAATGCTATTTGTTTTATAATAGAAACTTGCCTTTTCTTCATCCTTCTACTTGCAGAAGAGTCTTATTCAGTGTATTCAGTCCTAGCCAAAAGGTCACTGTTGTCCTACAAGAGAGTCCTCCCTCCCCTTCCTGGCACTTCTGGATGCTTTGAATAGAGCTCTCTTTCTCTGAGGCTGAGATCCGTCAGTGGGAAGGTGCACCGGGAGCAGCTGGGTATCACCCTCCCCTCCTGGAGGTCAACTGCATCACCCCTGGGTGCTGCAGAAGTTGTGTGAGGAGAGGGACAAGCGATCCCACTAGACCTCCTGGCTCTGACCCTACAGCGCTTGTCGTCCCCATCACTTTTCCACTGCATTGTGCAATTAATTTAAATTAATTTGGTCTCTTTGACAGATAGTTCCCTAGAGAGGTGATTTTTAGTTTTATATTCAATTTCTCAGCCTAGTTATTCAATGTTTGTATTTGTGTATGCATATTTCCTTGTGGACTCTCGACTTTGACAAGGTGTTGATGAAGTAACACATCCTGGAATATGAAGCAGTCAAATGACTGTTCATTCCAACTGAATTCTGACACTCCTAATCACAGTAAATAATATGTTTAATCTTACTTTGGACTTATGGTATTCAGTGGGAGTTCTTATGGAGTGTCATTCAAATCCGTGTGAGTAATGCTCTCCCTGGGCTTCTTTCTGTAATACCGGGAGAGGATGTGCGGGAAGGCTGTTGCCATTCCAGCTTGTGCTGGGAAGAAATAGGAGACAAAATAACGAGTATGAAAAGCAAAGACAGGACTCTATCATAAGGCTACTCAGCTTCGTGATTTCACTGGTTTGGGATCAGAGACCTTCTCTTGCACTTGGGTTGCTGGAGTCAGAGTAGAACAAAGAGCTGCAAACCCAACACTGGAGGAGGATTTGAGCTCTAGGTGGAAAGGACCGTCCCAGATCCCATGGCAGACAGGTTTATGAAGACACCACCTGTACTGCAAGAACTGGCTATGAGGACATAAAGGGACCTCCTTCTGCCTCATAGTGTATTTTCATACTTCCTAAATTAAACTCTGCTATGTGCCTTTACAAGCATCCCTCTCTCTTCACTCAGACCAGCTCCAAGATCTTGCTATTCATAGGAAACAGTAAAGATATTTGAAGAAAAGAAACCGAAAAGGCCCATTTACTTGCAGGTAAAAGCTCAATCGGAATAGATTATAAACAGCGCAAAAGCGATCTCTAGGGAGTCTAGCTGCCAGTGCTTGGAATGCTTTTGCTCAGCGTGTGCAAGGGGAGGGTTGGGGCAAAGCTGGAAACACTCAGGAGACAGAGCAGAGGGTACGCGTGGAACATCGGGGCAATTCCTGCCAAAACACAGGTCTGTATTCCGAG